>NC_069501.1:158009763-158242263 GCF_027579735.1 Bombina bombina
TTTGAGGAGGTATGGATTGTCCTAGAGCATATAAAGTCCATACAGGATCACTTAACATGGTATTTTGTTTGCAGAACATTTAAAGCCTTGTTGAATAAAAATATATCTGTACATATACCCAAGATTTGCACCAACTTCTACTAGGTGTAAACAGAAAGAAAGAATTTTACAACTGTAAAAGAAAACTTTAATTACTTTATACCAGACAAAAAATAAAAACACTTCTTGAATCCATGGACTGGGTGTTATAGGGATAAAAAAAAAAAACAATAATAAAATAATAAAACCCCCAAAAATATGTTTTGTGATTCTGACAGAGCATACACTTTAAAAAATATCTCAAAAGCAATTCTATTTTGAAACTTGCTTTGTTCCCATGGTATTCTTTGTTGAAGAGACACCTAGCTAGGTGTCTGGAGCCCTACATGGCAGGGAACAGTGAGGCCATCTAGCATTCTTGAATGTGGATCATATTCTTGCAAAACTGCTGCCATGCTCCAGACACTTGCATGCCCCCGAGCTTATGTCCTTGTTTTTCAACCAAAGATACCAAGAGTACAAAGAACATGTGATTAAAAAAAATATAGCCAAAAGTCTAAATTGCAGGTGCGTCAATTTGATTTTCCTGTTTTTTTACTGCGGTTCAGCAAGCACTGTTTCAGCACTCTGGACAGCAGTAAAGTGTAACATTTTTGTTATCTGATACCACTGTTAAAATACATGCAGAAGTATTAACAAAATATTTTCATAGCATTTTATTAACCCTTTAAACCAAATGAATTAATTGTGAATTTGATCTGAAAGGCTCCTCTGATCAGACAGGCTTTGTACCAAAGTGCATATTATAAAATATTTAACCATTAAAGTAATATAGAAACCAATGGTATGATGGTGCCTTACTTTAAACAGTTAATGAATAGCATATACATATGCCTTGCCGCTGTCTGGTACTTGACTGTGGGTGCTGATTGGTAGGTGCTGAGATTGTCACTGACTGTGTACCCAGTGTTGATCTTAGTTTTAAAAAAGCCTATGAATTCTATAAAAACTTAATAAGTACATGTATTATAAATGTATTATAGCAATAAGCGCTATTAGAAAAATATTTTTGGAAAAACAATTAATAAAATATTACTTTGTCTCATGAATAAAATAAAACTACAGTATCTATTTTTTATCTATCTATCTATCTATCTATCTATCTATCTATCTATCTATCTATCTATCTACAGTATATGTCTGTCTTTCTATCTATACAACCAATTGACAATTGACACAGGATCAGTCATCTAAAAGATGGGTTTCTCTTTCCAATAAATTATTGCATAATCCTATATGTATTGTAGAAGCTAAGATAAGGGCTACATCAATATTGTTATTTGAGTTCACATCATTTAGGTTATATGGCATCCATGCATATTTCGGTCTAAATGTCAGCCCAAAAATATTGAGTTAACAATGATGCTAGGATAACAGCATTGCCAATGTTGTTCAAGAATATTGCTGATGTGGTAGGACACAAGATATAGTTATGATTGGGGGTAAATTTATTAAAGTGCAGACGGACATGATAAAATGTAGCGTATCATGTCCACCGCACATCGATAAATGCAGACAGCATACGCTGTCTGCATTTTTCATTGCACCTGCAGTTCTTGTGAACTGCTGGTGCAATGCCGCCCCCTGCAGATTCGAGGGTGTCAATCAACCCCATTGTATTCGATCGGGTTGATTTCTGTCCGCCGCCTCAGAGCAGGTGGACAGGTTATGGAGCAGCGGTATTTAGACCGCTGCTTCATAACTTCTGTTTCTGGCGAGTCTGAAGGATCGTCAGAAACACGGGTAATCAATCTCCGTACAGAGCTTGATAAATTGACCCCTGGATCTTGAATTAAAATTAGGTCACCTAGATTATTTAGGTTCTATAAATATGTTCTAGATGTATGCAAGAAAGAGCTGTAAACTACAAACTAAGAAATTATCTTATTGGCTGATATAGTTGACACAAAATTACTGGTATTTATTGTGACTTTTTTTTTTTTTAAACTGTGACAATTTTACAGCATCAAATTTGTTGCACTCATAAAAATGTGGTCTGAATTTTCGTTGAATACTTGAATAGTTGTTGAATCTTTATGCTGATCTATAAGTTTTATGATTTATTTAATAGTTGTTTACCCTAAAAAAACTTATGGATATTAAAATGCAATTTCTACAAACAAACAGATAACTACATACACATGTTTCTGTGTCTGTGTTTGCATGTGAAATGTAGGGGTTTGTTTTTCTGCTCATATGGAACATGAAGCCACCTGGCACTTATTTTATTATGCCAATGGAAGAAATAGATTTGATAATACCAAGAAAGACAATAATATTTCTTCCATACACAGCATGAATAATAAAAGATATGTCCTGATAACCCCATACACTATAATCTTTATTTAAATTGTCCAGCTGTAGATTTGGTGTTTTTCTTTGTGGATGTCAACACTAAAATATTGTAAGTAAGGATTAATAACTAAGAAGCATCCATATTTTGTGTAACTAACATATGCATTAACCTTTGTGTACATTATTTTCACTTCTACTTCTTTAACATGTGGTGTAGGGGGCGGCAGATTAGGGGTTATTAAGTATAATGTAGGTGGCGGTGGTGTAGGGGGGGCAGATTAGGGGTTAATAACTTTATGCATGTGGCGGCGGTGGCGGTGGCGGGGAGGCAGATTAGGGGTTAATAAGTATAATGTAGGGGCGGCAGATTAGGGGTGTTTAGACTCGGGGTACATGTTAGGGTGTTAGGTGTAAACATTACCATAGGAATCAATGGGATATCGGGCAGCAGCGAACATAAGCCTTCCCTGCTTTCAGACTCCTATGGCATCCGCCGCCTCCAGGGCGGATTGAAAACCAGGTACGCTGGGCCAGAATAGTGGCGAGCGTACCTGGTAGAATTTTGTTAACTAGCAAAAGTAGTCAGATAGTGCCGAATTTGCATTCGGAACATCTGTAATGACGTAAGCATTGATCTGTGTCGGACTTTGCCCGGCGGATTGTATGTTACGTCACAAAATTCTACTTTTGCCAGTCTGTAGGGTTTGATAACTAAGGGGAATCAGGCTCACCACAAATACGCTGCGGAATTTCAGCGTATTTGCAGTTGACGGCTTGATAAATAGATGCCAGAGAGTCTAGTTACTAAAGAATAATTGAGAGAGAGCGAGAGAGAGAGTGTGTGTGAGTTCATGTGGGATTTTCCATGGTAGAGATACAACTAGTAGCCATATATGCTGTGAATACATTGGTAAAGAGAGAGAAAATAGTCAGTAAGTTCAAAGAATGCAATTGTTTTTCAGATTTTGTTGTAGTAAAGTTTAATTATTGTAAACTGTGCTACAGATTGCTGTTTCCCTTGGCAGACAACTGGGATTAGGGAGTGCATTGTTAATTTGTTCCTGAATTGATGACCTAACAGAGAATTGAGGGAAATGTGATCATGAGGCTTGTCTAGTGAAGTGTGAATTGGAGTTGTTGGAAAGTTTATGACCCTTAAGAAGAAATCAATTGTTGTATGATGAGTCAATGAGATCTGATTTAAATTCTCCACCTGCTAAAACATTTCTTGCTTTTTATATGTATTTTAATTATGCCTGAAACATGTAAGGTTTAATTAACAAAAACAAAACTCCAGTTCTTATTGTTAGGCACATTTTAACTAAATTGGTTAGAAAAGATGTATTCATAAGTCTGGGTCCGGTTTTTAAAATGGTATTGTAATTAAGCTAATGAAGGAACAATCCCATAATGAGATAAATGTTGTAGAGTTTATTCACAAATTAATCCACGGTTTTGCTGCTCTCCTTAGAAAAAAAGTCCACGTAATAATCATATGACAACTCAGGTCTTAAACAATTATTTTACACACCATTATAGTTAGACGTTTACAAATAAGTTTAAGTTTAGAACATATTACAAACTACTCTATACGTGACAATGGACTTTCTAATTTCAGATAGCACATGACTGTACCCACTTACTTACCATTTAGTTCAACCGTCCACAGGCAAGATGTCTAACATATATATAAGATCATTGCATTAACATGGCATGACCCAGTGCATGTTAAAATAGGAGACGTGAAAATATGTGCACAAAGGTTAAAACATATGCTAGTTACACTAAAATATGGCTAAGTCTGATAGTTATTAATTCTTACTTATAATGTTTTAGTATTGACATAAACAGTCTGCCCCCTCTGTCACATATCAAAACAGACAATAATGCACTATAATCAATACACTATAATGATTCATGCTATAAACCTCATATAAATGTGCTTAAGCATCTCTAAAGAATGACTAACTAATTCCTCAGGACTCACTTTATAAAGTAACAGATAACATTTTAATGGCACAAATCACTACCCAATCCCTTTTGAATTTCTGCCCCCCCAAGTACCAAGTACCCCATCAGGTACAGCAGTCCCTTCAGACCACACCATCACCTCAGACAATTTAATTACATTTAAGTCACAGGAAAATGCACAAGTACTTGTCTGTTGAACATCCATGTTGACACACGTTATTTGTGTGATGCATAATAGGTACCAAATATTCCATACCAATATGTTGGCAATTTGGTAAATGCTTTTGGTAATTTAAGAAATATTACAGTTGCTATAATTAGATTCAACTGACCAATGATGTCCTTTGCCTTCAATATTAATATATAATCTTGGACAATTTGGAACACATGAATAATTACAAACACAATCACTATCCCCCACATGTATCCATTTCCATATACATTTTTGATTTTTAATATCACGTAACACATAATAGAGCCTTTGTTGATATCAGCAATAAAGATGGTGTATGACTGTCACAATGATCTTAGGAACTGGGCCTAAATTACACAAATTACAAAATCCCCATCTATGCATCAAAACAAAATCCAATTGCACGCTAAGCGCAGTGCACTATTTCAAATACTTGGGTATGTTCTTAGACCCTAATCTATCTTTTGGCCTCCACATAGAAAAACTTGCATCTAACCTTTATCCAAAATTAGGTGCCCTGTACAGAAACAAATCTTGCCTCAGCCCTACAGTAAAGGAAAAGATTGTACAGCAAATGCTGATGCCTATCATGGATTATGGGGACGTAGTATACGCACCTGCACCGCAAACTCACCTTAATAAACTTAATACATTGTATAACTCGTTCTGCCGCTTTGTGCTACAATGTAACTATAAGACCCACCATTGTGACATGCTAAAAGAACTAAACTGGCTGACGCTTGAATCCAGGCGCACCCTCCATCTTTCCTGCCTTGTGTTTAAGTGCCTTTCTGGAAAGCTCCCACCCTACCTGAGCAGAATGCTCTGCCCTGCTATTCCCACCTCCTATAACCTCCGATCCAGTACAAGCACATTATTTAGCTTGCCTCAATACAAAAAGAAAGCAGCTCGATCCTCCTTTTCCTACCGAGCGCCACAGTTATGGAATGACCTCCCGCACACTTTCAAATCTTCCCCAAGCCTAATATCCTTTAAGAGATCCCTCTATACATATCTAAAAACAGAATGCACCTGTCATGGTTGATTATATATTTCTTACCTGTTCTATGTAACATTTTTGCATCTATTGTGTATTATTATTGTTTTTGAATTGTATTGTACCCTATTGTATCAATGCAATGTTTTGTGGACCCAGGACATACTTGAAAACAAGAGAAATCTCAATGTATCCTTCCTGGTAAAATATTTTATAAATAAATAAATAAATAAATCTCTAGAGTACTCATTTGAAAATGCTGTTCTTTGCCTGCTTGTTATATTCATTTATCAAAGCAGATAAATTATAATTTGAATGATAATTGTGACCATGTAACCACCACCTGTACCCCACAGCACATAAAGGTTGTAATCCCAACACCCTCCATACCTAACAATATTCATCCTTGGTGTGGGATACAGACAACATAGGGATTACTTGGGCAATCAATGGCATCAGCATGCAAACATAACAATAAAAAACTTTTAATCCCTTTGCATAACGCCTAACCACAATTAGATTGGTAGAGTATGCATGTATAATATAATGCACTATACACAATCAGTAGCATTTTTCCTACTCCCATGTTTAAGTCTCTTATGGAGTCTCTGTGACCTGGGACAAGTTTACACTGTGAAGCACGAGACCAAGCAGAGGGCCCTTTAAGCTTTATAGCTGTGTTTGTAGTGAGTAAAGCAGATTAGTTATTTCAACTGATGCACTATGATCCTTTAAAATTATTTTGGGTTCAAACTGGGGTCATTGGTAAGTTTATAAGTAAGATGCTTGAAGTCTTTGTCACACATTGCATAACTCAACTGGAACGCTACATGGCTAAATAACATGCTTTCACAGCATCATAATGCTCCACTTTCTTAAAATACTAAAGTCTCTCATCAAATAAAATTGTTATTGGAAGGGTAAGAAGTTCCACATCAGACAAGCTTAAATCAAGTAGCTTAATATGAAACTGCTTTTTTTCCTCTCTGATACATCAGAGGAAAAATAAAGCTGTCAACATACAAATAAAGGCTCTTTACAGCCGAGAACAAAAGCAAGAGAACTACAAAAGAGTACAATGGTATTCATGAGATACTATGGTATACATTTTGACAGCTGAAACTAAATATAATCCTAAAAAGCAAATGCAACAGCAGAGCTGTGTTGCTATTTTCAGAAAAAAAATGTCATTACATTGTGTCTTAATCTGAAGTATTTTTTATATACTGTTTAGTCCAATTTATCTATGAAATACAGGGAGCAATAGATAGATATACTTGATATATAGATGGCATATGCAGACTATTTTGTACTTATATACATACTTATTGATTGATGAGAGAAATTGTACAAAAGTGGAAAAATGTGTAATCAAATGTTTTTTAAACCCAGCATGTAATAGCTTGTAAAATATTTAATTTAAAAATAAACAAACAAAAAAAACAGCATTGTGATATCTATTCATTAGTTATTTTACCTGCTTCTGGTGTAAATGAGTCTGTAAAGAGTGTTTGTTCTCTTCCTTTCTAGAGAGACTTATAGGGGCCGATTTATCAAAGTGCAGCGGACATGATCCGCTGTATCGGATCATGTCTGTTGCACATCGATAAATGCCGACAGCATACGCTGTCGGCATTTATCATTGCACAAGTTTTTCACTAGAAATGCTTGTGCAATACTGCCCCCTGCTTGTGCAATACTGCCCCCTGCGGGCGCATGCGATCAGACAGGTTTCTGTCTGCCGCCTGAGAGGTAGTGGACAAGTTAAGGAGCAGTGGTTTTAAGATTGCTGCTTCTTAACTCCTGTTTATACAATGGGGGTGTATATGACCCTATTCGGGCCATGATAAATCCACCCTACAGCCTCCAATCACCTGAATCTTCAACATTTTCTACAGTAATTGGTTAGCTCTTAACACAAGCTTATTTACATTTCTCCCTAACTGGCAGCAAGAAGGGACTCTAAGAAAAAGTGTATCTGGAGTTGGTAGGTGTCCAGCATTTGACTGGGCAGTCCAATATGTTAACTCTCTGTCCTCTAAAAGAAATGTAAAAAAAGCTGTGACACGAAACTGACTTGATCAGGTTTGGGGTTAAAAATTGGCAGGGGATGCAGGGAAATCAGTCTGATATGAGGTACAAGATCCTGCTCTCCCCCTCCTGCACTTATCAGTACCTACCTCCAATCCCATCTCTCTCCTTCTCCTCCTTTGAAGTCCACTGCATTCGCCTGTTCTCCCCCCTCTCCCTCAAAGTGGCAGTCATCTATCGCCCTCCTGGACCTACCTCCCATTTCCTTGACAACTTTGCCACCTGGCTTCCTCACTTTCTCTCTACAAATATACCAACCCTAATTCTTGGGGATTTCAACATTCCCATTGACAACCCATCTGCCCCTGCTGCCTCTAAACTTCTTTCACTCACATCCTCCTTTGGTCTCTCACAATCCACCCTATTCCCTACCCACCGTGATGGACACTCCATCGACCTGATATTTTCCTACCTCTGTTCTATATCTGACCTCACCTGTCATCCTTTACCTATTTCTGACCATCACCTGGTCACCTACAATATTAATGCAACAGCTAAACCCACTCCTCCATCCCACCCCCACACCTGTAGAAATCTACATACTGTGGATCCGCTCCAAATTTCAAAAATTATTCAAGATCTCCTTCCTCACACTCCCACTATAACCTGCCCTGATCTCGCAACAGCCCACTATAAAAAAATGCTATCCTCTGCACTAGGCACACTTGCACCTCCCCAGCTGCGCAAAACGTCACACCGTCAGTTGCAGCCCTGGCACTCTGAGCAAACATGCTATTTGCAAAAATGCTCCCGTACTGCTGAGCGTGTCTGGAGGAAAACTTACTCTGAACCTAGCTTCATACACTATAAATGTATTCTTCGTTCATACACTTCCCTTCACTTAGCCAAGCAAACCTACTTCTTTTCTCTTATATCTACTCTTTCCTCAAACCCTAAATGACTCTTCTGCACCCTAAACTCTCTCATCTACCCTCCTGCTCCACCCCCTCCATCTGTCTTTAGTGCTCAAGACCTGGCAGACTACTTCTTAAACAAAACACGTACTATCCGAAGCAACATCCCAACACCAACCTGCAATATTCCATCAACAGGCCCAGTTACTCCCTCTGCACCCTCTGCATCTTCCATCCAGCCACTGAGAATTACGTTTCTTCCTTACTATCTTCCTCTGTGACACTGCCCTTTTCTGGATTCACTCTTTTCTTTCTCACAGGTCTATTTCTGTTTCATTTGCCGGCGACTCCTCCTCTCCAATGCTTCTGTCTGTTGGAGTACATCAAGGATCTGTTCTGGGTCCTCTACTCTTCTCCATCTATACTTCTTCGCTGGGTAAACTTATGAACAGTTATAGCTTCAAATATCACCTCTATGCTGATGACACCCAGATCTACCTCTCCACCCCTGCTCTCTCCCCCTCTGTCCTTTCTCATGTCAGCGACTGCCTATCTGGTATTTCTTCCTGGATGGCCTCTCACCACCTAAAGATTAACATGTCCAAGACTGAGCTCCTTCTTCTGATCACCATTTCCCCATCGCCCCAAGTCCGCTGCCTTGGAGTTACACTTGAATCAAATCTATCCTTCGCCCCCCATATCCAATCGCTTTCTACATCCTGCCGCAACCATCTACGCAACATTTCCAAGATTCAACCTTTCCTGTGCGCTAACACCACAAACCAAATAATCCACTCCCTTGTTATTTCCCGACTTGACTACTGCAATAACCTACTTACTGGCCTTCCTCTTTCCCGCCTCTCCCCCCTTCAATCCATCCTAAATGCCTCTGCCAGGCTAGGCTGATCCACCTTTCCCATCGCTCTTTATCTGCTGCACCTCTCTGCGAGTCCCTTCATTGGCTCCCCATTCACAGCAGAATTAAATTCAAAATTCTAACCCTTGCATACAAAGCGCTCACCAACACCGCTCCCCTCTACCTATCCTCTCTAATCAACAAGTATACTCCAGCCCGCCCACTAAGATCCAACAATGACCTGTTCCTTGCATCTGCGACTATCACCTCCTCTCTTGCTAGACTGCAGGACTTCTGTCGTGCAGCACCTACCCTCTGGAACACTCTCCCTCGTACTGTCAGGCTTTGCCCTAATCTTTCTTCCTTTAACTGCTCTCTGTAGACTTTTCTGTTCAGAGAAGCCTACCGCCCAACTCAATAATATTTCTCTTACCTAACAAAATTTCCCTCCTCTAACTCTGTATTAACATCTTTCTCAATCTTGCAGTCCTCACCTCCTGTTTCTCAACACCTACCCTTCTAGATTGTACGTTCCCATGGGAATAGGGCCCTCAATTCCTCCTGTATGTGTTTGTAAATTTTGTCCTGTGTCTTAGAAGTTTTATGAAAAATAGATTTCCAGCCTCCAAGTAATAATTAAAAGACCTTTATTTTCTTTTTACAGGGTCCATAAAGAAAATCCAACAACGTTTCAAACCACCAACTGGTTCTTAGTTGGTGGTTTGAAACATTGTTGGATTTTCTTTATGGACCCTGTAAAAAGAAAATAAAGGTCTTTTAATTATTACTTGGAGGCTGGAAATCTATTTTTCATTGGAATATTGTATTGGGACTTGGCTGGTTCTTTTCCTTGCCCCAAGACATGGTATAAAGGTGCTGTCTTCTATACTACTATTGGAAACTATTAGAAGTTTTATATTATTGTTTTATTTAAATGAATTGTATCCATGGACAGTGCTGCGGAATATGATTGTGCTTCATAAATAAAGTATAATAATAATAATAATATAACTACCAGAGACCTTATACAAATTTTGTCTAGTCTCAATGATGGCTCCAGCTACCCAGCTTTCAGGATCGTATGAAAGTTGTCCATTATTTTTGTGGAGGACAACTGCCAAACCTAGCTGCACCCTTGAACATTTTTTTATTAGCAAATTTGAAATCATGTAAATTGTGACAACAAATTAAGTGTAAAAGGGTTTTAAAAACATTTCTCTAGCAATAGATTCCGTAAGTTTAATGTTTCTTTACTAGTGTAACATTCCCTGGCATAATTAAGTATGGCTAAACTTAAACTTGAATATAAGTGTAAAGTAGTTATATAACACGATTCAATTTAGTGAAAATTCTAGACTGTTAATTATTGCGATTAGGAAGACCAATTGCTCATTTTCTAGTTGAGTGGTTAACTATCATGATTTGTAGCAATTAATTGTATTGCTATTATCCTCCTTTGTGTTTTATTAGAATTAATTCAGAAATTATCATTGTGAATGATTCACCTTATATTTTTAGCATGTTACCTATATATCTCAACATATATCAGCACTTAAGAATATATTATTGTATTTTTTAACATTATATGCAAAAAAAATCTACAGTATCATTTCATACATTTTCATCTGCAATCCTTATTTATACTGGAGGAATGCAACAAACGGAATGTCTCTCGGCTAGAGAAAAAATAAAATGGACATGATTACTTAATTTAAAGATAATTGGCTTTAAATGAATAATACAAACTGTGAAAAAGCTATTACAAATGTGCATGCACACACACACACACAAACACATTCACAAAGGCACTACCATAGAAAGTCGATTTTAAAGGGAAATGAAAAAAAATATGTATTTCTAGATTCAATCAGAGCATACAATTCAAAATGACTTTCCAATTTACTTCTGTTACCAAATTTTCTTCGTTCACTTGCTATCCTTTGTTGAAGGAGCAGCAATGCATTACTGGGAGCTAGTTGAACAAATTGGGTGAGCCAATAACAAGAGGAATATATGTGCAACCACCAATCATCAGATAGCTTTCAGTAGTACATTGACAAACTGTTTAAAATTGCATGCTCTATCTGAACCAAGAAAGCTTAATTGTGACTTTACTGCCCCTTTGACTGGTATTGCATAACCCTGGTATATATTTGTTAAGCAAATAAAATTCAGATTGCAAAGTTTTCAGTGACTAGTAACTTATATTTGCTTACTTCCTCATACATGCCATTTTCTAATGATGCAACAGGCAGGTGTTTTGTGCATTTTGTGACTCACTTCCCAGTTTAGCAAGATAATACAGGACATTCTGGATGGGTTAAAATGCTTAAGGAATAATAAGACCTGACAGAGAACTTTAGGTACACCCAAGGAACAAGTTTAGCCCTATCAACAGCACTGCTGGGCTCAATTTACAATACAAAAATACCTTAAGCTTTGAATTTTTTTTATTTCAAAATTACATTTTAAGTTAAATATATTTTTCTTCCATAAGGTGGTGAGAGTCCCTAAGCCATAACCTGTGGAATTCAACTCCTGGTCACTAGGAGGAGGCAAAGATACCCAACATTCCACAAGCTTCTAATCCCTCTCACCTCTCTGCTATCCTAGTCTTATATTTGCCTCTACAGGAAGAAGGTGAAGAAAAGAGGTGCTCCAGATTCTTCATAAATAAAAGGGATTCTCAGACCTATATGAGACCCATTTTCCCCTCACAGAACCAAGAATACAAGAGAGGGGATTATGTTATATTGGGCAGTGACAGAAAAACAACTTTGGGAGTTAGTCACAAGTCTGCCACTTGTCCCTTAGCCTCCTCCTGTTGGGTCATCATTTTACTTCTCTCTAATATCCTCTGCTGTTTGTTTGCTCAGCACTTGATGGGCTCTCTACTGGAGCAGTCTTCTCTGCAGCTACTAAGCATGGTAGAGTTGGTGGAACTTAAGGTAAGTGAGAAAAAAAACTAAAAACATTTCATGCACTCACATAGCCCACAGGCTATTAGAAGGTTCATTATTCAAGGGTACATCATAGCTAGGAGACACATTTATTTCAGGCAGTACCACTTTATTTCCTGGTATTTAGGAGACATTTATTGCACATAAAGGAGGACCCCCTTTGTGAGTTATATTTTTATTTCTATTTGTCACTCATGTTTTTGCTTTCATTCAATTCTTTTAGAGTGCACAGTTTTTTTGTGTTGGAAGTGTGCACTCATTCTACAACATGTGTCAAATTTCTATAGCACTTGTCGATTTTTTCTATGCATCTTGTCAGTGCTTTGGTTATGTACTATTTACTATAACTTGCTTCAGTTCTTGTGCATATATTGTTTGCAACCGAGTTGCATATCCAATACCAGTTAGCGTGTTTGCGTTTTGTGATTTACTGTTCCATATTCAAGGCAGCAGTTTGGCAGCGCTATTTACCGCCTATTTTGTGCTTATTTTTAAATTTCAAAATCTTCTGGATTGATACCCACATTTCTCTTTTTTATACTGAGTCTGCATATTGAAATATATTTTGTTTAATAAGTTTTGCTTATTTTTATATATACAATCTAACAAGGGGGCCTTATCCCTTACTCAGTTTTAGTCTTCTTTATTCTCAGATTTTATCATTAAAGGGATTGTCTAATCAAAATGAGACTTTCATGATTCAGATAGAACATGCTATTTTAAGCAACTTTCTAGTTTACTCCCATTATCATTTTTTCTTTGTTCTCTGGCTATCTTTATTTGAATATAAACTTAGGAGCTGGCCTATTTTTGGTTTAGCACCTGGGAAGCGCTTGCTGATTGGTGGCTACATTTATACACCAATCAAAAAGCACTATACAGGTGCTGAACAAAAAATGGGCCGGCTCCTATGCTGACATTCCTGCTTTTTCAAATAAAGATAGCAAGAAAACGAAGATAAATTTAGGAGTAAATTAGAAAGCTGCTTAAAATTGCATGCTCTATCTGAATCATAAAAGTTTAATTTAACTAGACTATTCCTTTAAATCCCAGTTACATGGCTTCATCATAGGTTTACTGTTGTATTTGTTTATTTGCACAGTAAAGTTGAATTGGTGGTTTTGACCTTTCTCTGTCTGTTTTATTATATTTTACTTAATAGAGCATATTTGAACTGTCTCCCACATATTTATATATAGATCCTTTAGAGAGTACACCCTCTGATTTCTTATTCATTTTTAATTAAAAGTATATTTTGCAAGTCTAGCTTTGTCTGAATGAATCATTATGCATTCTTCACAAAATACTTATATGTTTCTGTCCTTACTTCGTTTCTAATGTGCAAAGGAGTACTACAGATTTGTTCTAGGATTTGAAGATTTGGTTCGCTCAACAATTAGTGCAGTTGTAGCAACAATGAGGCCTATTTATCATAGGTCTTGCGGACCTGATCCGACAGTGCGGATCAGGTCCGCAAAACCTCGCTAAATGCGGAGAGCAATACGTTCTCCATATTCAGCATTGCACCAGCAGCTCACAAGATGCCTCCCCCTGCAGACTCGCGGCCAATCGGCCGCCAGCAGGTAGTTGTCAATCAACCCGATCGTACTCAATCGGGTTAAATTGTGGCGATTCCTGTCTGCCTCATTAGATCAGGCGGACAGGGTTATGTAGCAGCGGTCTTTAGACCGCTGCTACATAACTGCTGTTTCTGGCGAGCCTGCAGGAGTTCGGAGTTTGATAGATAGGCCCCAATGTCTCCTCCAAGTAAGTGCAAGAGAATTGGGTGACTATGTAACTCATTTTACTTTTATATTATCTGGTTTTGCTGATTCTTATGGGTCAATCCAATTAAGAATGCCCTTAAAGCATTTTTTTCTCTCCTGAAATTTGTCTTCTGAGGAGCAGAAAATCTCTGATGATCAGAAATGTAATACTGACCAAGTTTCTAAATCAGCTGAAGTAAAGTCTATCAAATAATTTCATTTGTTTTACTCTACTTCTTCTAAACCTCTAAACTCTAAGATTACGCACAAACGGCCACAAAAACACGTTCATGCGTAAGTTAAATTCTGCTCATATTACAAGTTGAAAGTAAATGCAAATGCGTGAGCGCAATTGTGATTTACTCTAGAAAGATTACTGTGACCACAGAACTGTTACACTCAACAAAAAATGTTTCACAAAACATCAAAAATACATTTAAAAGTACAATTATACTCATAATTACACTATCTAATAAAAAATATTTAAAATAAATATTGCATAAAAAAGTTATAACAGCTCAAAGATATGAGGTCTCATTAACATTTAGATGATGAAAAATCATATTTATGCAATATTTATATTTAATAAAGTATTTAACAATGTATTTAGTGTAAATATTAAACATTTCAATGTTAAGCACATAGCAGTATATGTTCAATGTATTTTTAAATAGATATTCCTATATATATATATATATATATATATATATATATATATATATACATATATACGTATATATGTATATATATATATATATATATATATATATATATATATATATATATATATATATATGTATATATCTATACCTATATATAATAGGTACATGCAAACATGCAAAGGTCACCCCATCCTCAAAAACCTCTCCCTTGACCCTAACTCTCCTGCAAACTACTGTCCCATATCACTGCTCCCGCTAGCTACACAAATCCTTAAAAAACTAGTTTTTGATCGCCTAACCCACTTCCTGTCCTCCAACTCACTGCTCGACCCCCTGCAATCTGGTTTCCATCCACAGCACTCAACTGAGACTGACCTCACCAAGGTTACTAATGAACTCCTTTCTGCTAAAAACAAAGAATACTACTATATACTCATCTTACTTGATCTCTCTGCAGCCTTTGACACTGTTGAACATCCCCTTCTCAGCTCTCTTGGGCTCTGTGACACTGTCTCTCCTGGATTCACTCTTATCTCTCTAACAGATCCTTCTCCGTCTCTTTTGCTGGTGACTCCTCCTCTCCATTGCCTCTGTCTGTTGGAGTACCTCAAGGCTCTGCCTTTGGTTCTTTACTCTTCTCTATTTACACTTCTTCACTGGGTAAACTTATCAACAGCTATGGCTTTAACTAACACCTCTATGCTTATGATACCCAGATCTACCTTTCCACCCATGCACTTTCTACTACTGTAAATTCTCACATCAGCGACTGCTTATCTGTCATTTCCTCCTGGGTGGCCTCTCACCACCTAAAAATAAACATGTCCAAGACTGAAATACTTCTAATCTCCCCCCCCCCTCTAACTCTACTACAGTTTCTAATTTTTCCATCACTGTTGGCGGCACTACTATCTCCTCATCACCCCAAGTCCACTGCCTCGGAGTAACACTTGACTCAAATCTGTCCTTCATTCCCCACATCCAATTGCTCTCTTCATCCTGTCGCAACCACCTACAGAATATCTCCAAAATCCGTCCATTTCTGAGTGATGAAACTACTAAACTGCTAATCCACTCCCTGGTAATTTCCCGACTTGACTACTGTAATTACTTACTAACTGGCCTCCCTCTCTCCCACCTCTCTCCCCTTCAATCCATCCTAAATGCTTCTGCCAGGCTAATCCACCTCTCTTGATGCTCCGTTTCTGCTGCACCTCTCTGTGAGTCCCTTCACTGGCTCTCCATTAACAGCAGAATTAAATTCAAAATTCTCACCCTGACCTACAAAGCCCTCACCAATGCTGCCCCACCCTACCTGTCCTCACTCATCAACAAATATACTCCAGCCCACCCCCTAACATCCAACAAAGACCTGCTCCTTGCGTCCTCTACCATCACCTCCTCTCATGCTAGACTACAGGACTTCTCTTGTGCGGCACCAACCCCCAGGAACGCACTTCCTTGAGCTGTCAGACTCTCCTCTAACCTCTTCTCCTTTAAAAGTTCCCTAAAGACCTTTTTGTTCATGGAAGCTTATCACCGACTCATTAACAAATTAACTTCACTTACCTAACAGTTGCCCTCATCTATCTCCTCACTAATATCATTCTCATTTTTGCAGTCCCCACCTCCTGTTTCCCATCCTCCTACCAATCTAGATTGTAAGTTCCCACAGGAATAGGGCTCTCAATTACCCCTGTATTTGTCTGTAAAATTTTGTCTTTTATTGTATTGTTTCTCCGTTGTACTTTTATTCTTGTACCCAAGGGCAGCGCTGCAGAATCTGTTAGTGCTTTATAAATAAAGAATAATAATAATAATACATTATATATAAATATATATATATATATATATATATATATATATATATATACATGTGTGCAAAAATCAGTCAGATATATATTTAAATATCTCTTTAAGAGTAAATAGAGCATATCCTGCTATGTGCAGAACACTAGATTATAAAATATGCAATATTATCTTCTTATGTTGCGCTTTTGAATTAACCACAACATTACTTTTTTGGCTCCATTGAACTCTATTCGGGAATGCGATTCTGGGTTTGCGACTTTTCAAAGTCTTTTTGTTAAAACTTTTTAGTTTTAACTCGTAAAACGAACGGGCATCTCTGAGTGGAAAATATTTACTTCTAATGGTTTTAACGCTCAAATGTGAGTGGAAACTATTGCTCCACTTGTAATCTAGCCCTAAATATATTCTTTGTTCTTGAGGTTATTTCAGAATGTATTTCCTTGGAATAGGCTAAACCAGGATTTTACTAATTTTCCTAAGTTTTTAAAAGATGTTTTCTTTTTCAGTCTCTTTGTAGAGCTTTGGAAATCTTTTTCTTAGGTGGATGTGGTGATTACTACTTTAGCCAAATGCTTTACTATGGATAAAAAGTTAATATTTTTACCTGGAAAGCATTTTCTTTTCTACAATCAGGTTTCCTATTTTAAACAGCTGTGACTTGGCTCGGGTAATCTCTTCCTATTCCCTTAGCTGTGACAATATGTCTGATGTTAAAAAATGTAACATCCTTTGACAGTATCACTTTAGTCATTTGTATTATTACTAAAATATAACTTTTTCAGTCCACCCAGAAGAGCTCTGTATCTCAGTTCATGGTTTGCAGACATGGTCCTACTACTGTGACTGGAGGATATAGTAGCTTATTTGTGCAAGATGTGACATCTAAAGCAAAAAAAAAGTCATTCTAAGAACCTATATCTTTCTCTTTTTACAAAAATGTGATTTTTCCAGAGCTGCCTAAAAGTTGTTGTTTGGAATAAGGCAAAACAATTTTTGAAGTCTTCTTAATCATACAAATATTTTTGAACACCCAATCCAAATTCAATTCTGGAAGAGAGTAGGTTACTTCCTTTTCAAAAGGCCTAGTTGCAGTATGTTCAGAAAATCTGTATTCTATTTATTTTTATTTTTTTTAAAGTCAAGTTTTTCCTTTATAGGAAGGTTATTCTGGCTTAATTTATGTAAGATCCTGTACAGCTAGGAGTCCTTTATTTAATCAGCCCTATGCCTGGAAACTTGGAAGTGACAGTTCTTGTTCTAGTGTTTTTGGCAAGAGATAAATGATTTTATTCCAATTTTTCTTAATTCCAAGAGTGAGAAAGCTTTGAGGCCTATTTTGGTCTCTAAACCTTAATCAGCTTTCTGTGAGGTACTATTTGGTATGCTATTTTCATAGTGCAGGGATTACAATCTGTTTTTTTTTTAGTGGTCATTTTGGACTCCTCTGTGAAGCCGCCTCTGTCCTGATGGGTTATTCACCACTCAAGACTTCTATGGCATTCTTTATTTGTCCTTCTTAGGCAATCATTCTACAGATGCAGACTCTCGAGTTAGGATATAGTGTGTGAGTTCAGGAGAGTGTGAGGAGTTAGTTTCCTCAGGAGGTGAGGTTACCGATTTATATTTCTGATCTTCATGCAATCTTCTTACTCATACAGGTTTTTTTTTCTGAAATTAGACCCTTATCTCTGTCAGACAAGATCTCTACTGACTACGGCTTCTGCCGAAAAGCGTAATCCTGTCTGACACACAGCCTCCATCGAATCTCCATGACTGCTGTAATTGTTTTATAAGGATTTCAAATAAAGTTTGCTTTTATCTTATGAAGGAACTTATGAACATTCTCTTTTCTTAAAGATCTCTACTGAAGCATTCATTGCTCTTCCAAGGAACTTCTAGTTCCTTAGCAATGGCGGGAGTCACTTAGATTTGACTTTAGTCAATCACTTTAATTTTTCTGCAATTCACAACCCAGGAGTGAACATTTGGGAGACAGATTGTTATAGTTTACAATCTCTTTATCTGGAGTAGGGTTTCTTCCTCAATATATATTTTTTTATTTTTTTTACCAGATTGTAATATAAGACACCAGACAAAATTTAACAAGCAAATACAGGGGATTGGGGGCCCTGTTCCCGTGGGAACTTACAATCTAGATGGGTAGGAGGGTGAGAAACAGGAGGTGGGGACTGCAAAGCTGAGAATGATGTTAGTGTGGAGTTAGATGAGGGCAACTATTAACAACAAAGAAGACAGTCACCAAGTCCAAGGCAGATTAATTATTTTTTTTTTCAATTTAATAGTGCAAAACTGGTACAAAAACAAAAATAGAACCCATGAAGGTGCAACAGAATAGGCCTCTTACGTGTTTTGTGTGTGCAAACACACTTCGTCAGAGAGCTAAGTGTATGTGTTAACAGGTGAAGAATATATAGGGATGATAATTGGTGCTGGTTAACCCTTCCATGACTTATTAGTATTAGTAAGTAACTATTAGATTGCTGACTATATTCTAACAACTATAATAATGTGAATGTGTGGGCTATAAAAACAGAAAATGTGAGTGAACCAAAAAGTGCTCAATTGAGACAAAAAATATATATATTGTGCATGTACTCCTAAAAAACAAAAGCATATATGTGAATATGGAACACTGTTGGAATGATATTTAAATCACATTATGAACTATACATTATTTTATATCCTAACAATCATCTAGATTTAGAGTTCTGCGGCCAAAGGGGTGCGTTAGCGTGCTTTTTTTCCCCCTGCACCTTTTAAAAAGCGCTGGTATTTAGAGTTCACAGAATGGCTGCGTTAGGCTCCAAAAAAAGGGAGCGTAGAGCATATTTACCGCCACTGCAACTCTAAATACCAGCGTTGCTTACGGATGCAGCCAGCTTCAAAAACGTGCTCGTGCACGATTCCCCCATAGAAAACAATGGGGCCATTTGAGTTGAAAAAAAACCTAACACCTGCAAAAAAGCAGCGTTAAGCTCCTAACGCAGCCCCATTGTTTTCTATGGGGAAACACTTCCCACGTCTGCACCTAACACTCTAACATGTACCCCGAGTCTAAACACCCCTAACCTTACACTTATTAACCCCTAATCTTCCGCCCCCGCTATCGCTGACCCCTGCATATTATTATTAACCCCTAATCTGCCGCTCCGTACACCGCCGCAACCTACATTATACCTATGTACCCCTAATCTGCTGCCCTTAACACCGCCAACCCCTATATTATATGTATTAACCCCTAATCTGCCACCCCTGCTATCGCCGACCCCTGCATATTATTATTAACCCCTAATCTGCCGCTCCGTACACCGCCGCAACCTACATTATACCTATGTACCCCTAATCTGCTGCCCCTAACACCACCGACCCCTATATTATATGTATTAACCCCTAATCTGCCACCCCTGCTATCGCTGACCCCTGCATATTATTATTTACCCCTAATATGCCGCTCCGTACACCGCCACAACCTACGTTATCCCTATGTACCCCTAATCTGCTGCCCCTAACACCGCCGACCCCTATATTATATTTATTAACCCCTAATCTGCCCCCCACAACGTCGCCGCCAGCTACCTACAATAATTAAGCCCTAATCTGCTGACCGGATCTCGCCGCTACTCTAATAAATGATTAACCCCTAAAGCTAAGTCTAACCCTAAATATAGCTACAATATAAATTATAATTATATTGTAGCTATTTTAGGATTAATATTTATTTAACAGGCAACTTTGTAATTATTTTAAACAGGTACAATAGCTATTAAATAGTTAATAACTATTTAATAGCTAAAATAGTTAAAATAATTACAAAATTACCTGTAAAATAAATCCTAACCTAAGTTACAATTAAACCTAACACTACACTATCAATAAATAAATAAAATAAACTACCTACAATTATCTACAATTAAACCTAACACTACACTATCAATAAATTAATTAAATACAATACCTACAAATAAATACAATGAAATAAACTAACTAAAGTATAAAAAATAAAAAAGAACTGTTACAAAAAATAAAAAAATATTTACAAACATTAGAAAAATATTACAACAATTTTAAACTAATTACACCTACTCTAAGCCCCCTAAAAAAATAACAAAGACCCCCAAAATAAAAAAATGCCCTACCCTATTCTAAATTAAAAAAGTTCATAGCTCTTTTACCTTACCAGCCCTGAAAAGGGCCATTTGCGGGGCATGCCCCAAATAATTAAGCTCTTTTGCCTGTAAAAAAAACATACAATACCCCCCCCAACATTACAACCCACCACCCACATACCCCTAATCTAACCCAAACCCCCCTTAAATAAACCTAACACTAAGTCCCTGAAGATCTTCCTACCTTATCTTCACCATGCCAGGTTCACCGATCCGTCCTCCAAAGTCTTCATCCAAGCCCAAGCGGGGGCTGGCGATCCATAATCCGGCTGAAATCTTCTATCAAGCGGCGGCTGAAGAGGTCCAGAAGAGGCTCCAAAGTCTTCATCCTTTTATTGCTACACAAAAACAATGGCACCACTAGGGCTTTTTCCCTCTTATTTGCTATTTGATAAACTTTAATGTTTATTATTCAGTAAAGTTGTACTTATATAGGGAATGGTGCTAATGCATAAAAATAATATTACTGAAAACTCGGAAGAATCTTTACACAGAGGTGTAGATATCGCCTGTAAGTATGCACTTGTAAGCACTCTTAGCCTAGACTGTAAGGCAATTTCTTCTGGTTGGAATATGTTAAAATATAACCTTTATTGTGAATTTACTTAAAATAAGGGTAACACACACAAATTAAAATCGACACTAGCACTATAGTGCTCTCTAACACTTGTTTCACCTTATAAAGAGGACTATGTAATAAGCCGCCTTGGGTACATGTATATCAGTCCTCAATAAAGTATTATAATCATTCTGCTATACTTAGTTTGTGTATCCAAACATAGAGTAATGTGTAGTTACTTAATTCAATCCCTCCTCTGCATAGGAATATTAGGATACCTAAATTGTTCAGTAACTACCTTGAACACGTCAGTAGTTTGTCCACTATATCCCAGTTCTGTGAGTGCCAAAGTATGGCTGCTCTGTGGTGTAGTTAGTACCACTATTTCTCAATGGTCTATTGTGCCACTTGTGAACCTATTGTTAGAAGATAATTGGACTGTTATATAGCTCAGATAAAGTCTAACAGTATCTCAATCACTTTTAAATATTCTGTATAATACAAATGGGAACTGTTAGTTTTTAACGCTACAATGTTGCTGCAAATTGTCAAAATTGGGTTGTGTATCAGACTAGACTTGTTGCTATGTGAATATAGTGCAAGATGTACACATGCTGGTATTATGTATCTTTGTATTTCCACTATTTGATCTGGCTCAACCCAAGTTTATCTTTGTTTGACTACCATTCGGTGTGTTTATAGTAATCTTTACTGTAATGTGGTATATATTTACCAATGATCACACTCTATACATACATGAGAGTAGTCAAAATAGTTTCATATATTTTGTGACATGCTGTCTTATATGCACTTAAGTAGATAGTATCGTTATTGAGAGACACCACATGCGTTGTGTGGCCAATATGAAGCGCTAATATCTTAGAGTTATTGTAATATCACCCACCCAAAGTCTTCATCCTATCCAGGAAGAAGAGGAGATCCGGACTGGCAACCATCTTGATCCAAGCGACATCTTCTATCTTCATCCGATGACGAACGGCTCCATCTTGAAGACCTCCAGCGCGGATCCATCTTCTTCTTCCGACGTCCAACTGAAGAATGAAGGTTCCTTTAAGGGACGTCATCCAAGATTGTATGTAATTGTAGGTAGTTTATTTAATTTATTTATTGATAGTGTAGTGTTAGGTTTAATTGTAACTTAGGTTAGGATTTATTTTACAGGTAATTTTGTAATTATTTTAACTATTTTAGCTATTAAATAGTTATTAACTATTTAATAGCTATTGTACCTGTTTAAAATAATTTCAAAGTTGCCTGTAAAATAAATATTAATCCTAAAATAGCTACAATATAATTATAATTTATATTGTAGCTATATTAGGATTTATTTTACAGGTAAGTATTTAGCTTTAAATAGGAATAATTTATATAATAAGAGTTAATTTATTTTGTTAGATTTAAATTATATTTAACTTAGGGGGGTGTAAGTGTTAGGGTTAGACTTAGCTTTAGGGGTTAATCCATTTATTAGAGTAGCGGCGAGATCCGGTCAGCAGATTAGGGGTTAATTATTGTAGGTAGCTGGCGGCGACGTTGTGGGGGGCAGATTAGGGGTTAATAAATATAATATAGGGGTCGGCGGTGTTAGGGGCAGCAGATTAGGGGTACATGGGGATAACGTAGGTTGCGGCGGTGTACGGAGCGGCAGATTAGGGGTTAATAACAATATGCAGGGGTCAGCGATAGCAGGGGTGGCAGATTAGGGGTTAATACATATAATATAGGGGTCGGCGGTGTTAGGGGCAGCAGATTAGGGGTACATAGGTATAATGTAGGTTGCGGTGGTGTACGGAGCGGCAGATTAGGGGTTAAAAAAATTTAATAGAGTGGCGGCGATGTGGGGGGACCTCGGTTAAGGGGTACATAGGTAGTTTATGGGTGTTAGTGTACTTTAGAGCACAGTAGTTAAGAGCTTTATAAACCGGCATTAGCCCAGAAAGCTCTTAACTACTGACTTTTTTCTGCGGCTGGAGTTTTGTCGTTAGATTTCTAACGCTCACTTCAGCCACGACTCTAAATACCGGCATTAGAAAGATCCCATTGAAAAGATAGGATACGCAAATGACGTAGGGGGATCTGCGGTATGGAAAAGTCATGGCTGCAAAGTGAGCGTTAGACCCTTTCCTGACTGACTCCAAATACCAGCGGGCAGTAAAAACCAGCGTTAGGAGCCTCTAACGCTGGTTTTGACGGCTACCGCCAAACTCTAAATCTAGGCCTATGATTGCCTTATAATTAACATATTATTATAATAAATCTTTTTTAATAAAAATTTTTAAATTTTTTATAATAAAATAAAATAAATCTGTAAATAACATAATTTTAAATTCATTATGTAAAATAAACATAGCTTCAATAATATCATATTTAGAAAACTAAAAATATATATATATATTAAATTCAATAATATGAATAAAGAACATAAATAGGGGAATAAAAATTCTAAATTTCATAACCTATGAATTTAATATATGTTTTGATGCTGAATAACAAAAGTATATTAATGATTACAATGTAATAAAATATATATGAAAATAAATAATAAAATACAAAAAATGTTTTGCAAAATGGATAATACTCTAAAGGTGAGTTTAGTTTTTTTATGTGAATTGCTTTATGCGTGCACAAATGCACGTCTGAAACTAAAACTTTATATATTAATGTTCTTATATACAAAATAAGAAATGCAATAATGTAAAAAAGTGTGTCTTAGTAACAATAAACTGTATTCCACGAATGAATTGAACAAATTTTTTTTTGTTAACTTATTGTTCTTTTTTGATATTTGTATATATAAAACCTTACTTAAATTACAATGAACTATTGCATCTAATGCTAACTCACCATTTTACTTCTGAGTAACTTATTCACGCATAATAACTTACTGTCTAGGCTAATATTATTTGAAATTAGTTATGTAGAACTAACAAAAACATGTAGCAGCTTTGCATTGGGTTAAGAATTTAGTTTACAACATGTATTTAAATAGTTAATGAATATAATAAAGTGTAGAACTAAATATGTCTTGTAATGTATAACTAGTAAGTATAATATGTAGATATATTAATTGTCTACACTTTGCTTCATTTTCATATTAAAATATAATAGATGGAAATGTTTTGTTGTTAGTAATATTTTACATTTCTCAATTTTTTCAAATTTTCTTTCAAAACTACTTTTTGCAAAATTTTATTTACAACATCATGTTTCCGTTTGGGTGGTATGGTCTTGTATTGGAATTATTCTGTATATAAATCTACATCCCATAAAGAATTTAAGCCCTTGGGTTTACGTGTGTCTAATGTAAATATCCAAAATGCTTCTTTTCTATTTAAGCCCTTTAATCTATCTCCTCCCTTAAGATTTTTGGGAACTTGGTCAATTATCTTTACTGAAAAATGTGTTAATGGATTGTCATGTATTAAGAAATGTTTTGCAACAGGAGTTTTAGGTGGCTCTTGGTCTAAAGATAATAGATGTTCTCTGATTCGATCTTTTGCCATATATGTAGACCTACCTACGTATTGGGTCAAACAAAATTTACATGTAATAAGATTACTACAAAAGTAGAATTGCAATTTAAACGGTAGTTTATATTGAAAGTTTTTTGATTGACAGTTGATGTAAAAGTCTGACTGACTTCAATGTGTGTACAAGTTTTACAGGGTTTAATACCACATCTAAAGCAGCCATTGTTTGGGGTTAACCAATTTCTTGTTGGTTTGGCCGGTTTAGAAAAATCTCTAGTAAGTCTGTTTTGCAAAGTCGTGCTTTTTTTGCCACGTATTTTAATTTATTCTTAAGCATCTTATGTAACTTTTTGTCACCCCATAATATTCCTAAATTAGATTTTATAATCCTACAGATTCTGTTGTACTCATTGCTATAGGCTGTGGAGAATACCACTATATCTGTATGGGTTTGTTTTTGAGGGCACCTATTAGACAAGTGGAATTCATTAGTTACTGATTTGGTGATAGGCTTCCATGAACAAGAAGGTCTTTAGGGAGTGTTTAAAGGAGGAGAGGTTGGGGGAAAATCGATTTTCTAATGCACAGCTCGAGGAAGTGCATTCCAGAGGGTTGCTGCCGCACAAGAGAAGTCCTGTAGTCTAGCATGAGAGGAGGTGATGGTAGAGGACGCAAGGAGCAGGTCATTGTTGGATCTTAGGGGGTGGGCTGGAGTATATTTGTTGATAAGTGAGGACAGGTAGGGGGAAATGCATTGGTAAGGGATTTGTAGGTCAGAGTGAGAATTTTGAACTTAATTCTGCTGTGAATGGGGAGACAGTGAAGGGACTCACAGAGGGGTGCAGCAGATACAGAGCATTTGGAGAGGTGGATTAGCCTAGCAGAGGCATTTAGGATGGATTGAAAGGGGGAGAGGTGGGAGAGAGGAAGGCAAGTTAGTAGGTTATTACAGTAGTCAAGCCATGAAATTGAAGTCAAGTGTAACTCCTAGGCAGCTGACTTGGGGTGATGGGGAAATAGTGGTGTCGCCAACAGTGAAAGTAAAGTTAGAAACTGGAGTAGAATTAGATGGGGGGATTAGAAGAAGCTCAGTCATGAACATGTTGATTTTTTGGTGGTGAGAGGCCATCAACATAGAGGTGATAGTTGAAGCCATAGCTACTGATAAGTTTACCCAGTGAGGAAGTATAGATAGAGAAGTGTAGGGGGCCTAGAACAGAGCCTTGAGGTACTCCAATAGACAGAGGCAATGAAGAAGAGGAGGAGTCACCAGCAAATGAGACAGAAAAGGACCTATTAGAGAGATGAGTGGATCCAGGAGAGGGCAATGTAACAGAGCCAAGGGAGCTAAGAGTCCATAGGAGGAGGGGATGGTCAACAGTGTCAAAGGCAGCAGACAGGTCAAGTAAGATAAGTATAGAGTAGCAGCCATTGTTTTTAGCAGAAAGAAGTTAGTAACCTTGGTGAGGGCAGTCTCAGTTGAGTTTTGGGGACAGAAGACAGATTGCAGGGGGTCAAGCAATGAGTTGGAGAACAGGAAGTGGGTTAGGTGATCGAAAACTAGTTTTTCAAAGACTTCTGAAGCTAGTGGAAGCAGTGATATGGGGCGGTAATTTGCAGGAGAATTGGGGTCAAGGGAGGGTTTTTTGAGGATGGGGGTAAGCTTTGCATTTTTGAAGGAAGATGGAAATGAACCAATAGTAAGGGATCAGTTGAATATGTGAGTAAGAGCTGGAGTGAGGGTAGAAGACAGAGAAGGTATTAGATGTGAAGGGATAGGGTCAAGTGAGCAGGTAGTGAGGTGTCAGGAAGACATTAGGGAACTCACTTCATTCTCAGTGGTTGGGGGAAAGGTACTGAGAGTGGTGGAGGGGGTGACTGGGGCAGAGACGGAAGGTTGCAGTCTTGTGTTGGGATGTTACTTTGGATAGTAAGTGTTTTGTTGAAAAAGTAGTCTGCCAAGTTTTGAGCACTAAGTGTTAAAAAATGGAGAAGAGAGGTTTAGGGTTGGAGGAGTAAGAAGATATAATCAAAGATAAGTATTTTTGCTAGGCTAACTGAAGGGCAGAGAAGTAAGAATAAAGAATGAATTTATAGTGGAGGAAATCGGGTTCAGAACGGGATTTCCTCCAGGCACATTCAGCAGCATGGGAGCATTTTTGTAGGTAGCGTGTTTGCAGAGAGTGCCAGGGCTGGAGCTAACGTGGGGTTTTGTGTATTTGTGGAGGAGCAAGGGTGTCGAGTGCAGAGGAGAGAGTATTGTTATAGTGGGTTGTAGCAAGGTCAGGGCAGAATACCGTGGAATTGTGGGAGAGGCATTTTTGAATAAGGTTGGAAAGTTGGAGAGGATCCACAGTGTGCAGATTTCTACAGGTGCGGTCGCGAGGGGTAGAAATAGGTTTAGCATGTACATTAAGATTATAGGTGAGTAGATGGTGGTCTGAGATGGGAAATGGGTGACAGTTGACATCAGAAAGGGAGCAGAGGTAGGAGAATACCAGATCGATAGAGTGTCTGTCACGGTGAGTAGGGAATAGGGTGGATTGGGAGTTTGTGAGTGAGAGAAGTTTAGAGGCAGCAGGGGCAGATGGGTTATCAATGGGGATGTTGACGTCCCCCAGGATTAGAGCAGGTGTATTTGTAGAGAGAAAGTGAGAAAGCCAGGCAGCAAAGTTATCAAGGAATTAGGAGGTTGGTCCAGGGGGGCGATAGATAACTGCCACTCTGAGTGAGAGGGGGGAGAACAGGCAGATGCAGTGAACTTCAAAGGAGGAGATGGAGAGAGATGGATGAGGATGCAAGTGCTGATAGGAGCAGAAGTGGGAGAGTAAGATTTCAACACTGCCACCATGTCTCTCACCTGGCCTAGGTGTGTGGCTAAAATAGAGACCGCTGTGCGTGAGAGCAGCAATGGAAGCAGTGTAAGAAGAAGATAGCCAGGTTTCAGTAATTGCTAGAAGATTGAAAGCTTTAGAGACAAACAGGTCGTGAACAGTTGTAAGTCATAGTTATAATCAAGATCTATCACGTTTAAGTAATTCTGGTTGATTCAGTTGGATCACACAGAACTTTATGTGCAGACCTCATTTGGATGGTCTTTTCCACTCTGTCATTATTTTTCTTTTTTAAAGTTCTCTTTTTGTTTCTTCTATTTCAAGCTTGTCAATTGTGCCAGCCTTGATATTGGTCTCTTGTTTCTTAAACTAAGCTTTTGAATAAAATATTTAAGACCTTATTCAGGCAATACAGTCTGTAGTAAATACAATTTATCTCAAGATTGGGAAATTTTCTCTTCTCTGTTATTTAAACATGATTTATTTGCCAGTATTTTAATTTTTTTCTTGTTTTCTTATGAGATACTTTAGTCAAGGGTTTATATGCAAGTTCCTTGTAATGTTGCATGGTTCTACATCTAATTAAACAAGATACTTTTCTTGCTGGGTACCTTTATTGGTAAGAGTTTTACATGCAGCTGGGTACCTTTACTGGTAAGAGTTTTACATGCAGTTTTTTTTTTAACCTATGAATGGATTAAACATTTATCTTCCTTTGAGAAGTTTTATTTCTTTTCAATATTTTTTTCCACCACAGTCTGGATTGTTTACCGTTTATTGAAAGACTTCTTATTTTAATTTCTAATAGGATAAGGTATTTTCGTACTTCAATCAGGACATTGTAGTTTCTTTTTTTCTCCTATGTCAATTTTTAAAGAACATTTAAAAGTTTATTTACATCCTACTTAGGATTTAATCAATAATTTAGGGCTAGATTACAATTGGTGCATTAACATTTGTGCGACTTTAATATTAGAATATCGTCGGCTTGTTAATTTGCACACATATTTCAAGTCAAAATAAACAAATTAGATCAAACACAATCGAATTTAAAGCTCGTCTGGTAAGCGTGACCAAAAACCTTGCAGGAACGGTTAGGGATAAAATAAAAGTTGCATCAAACACAACATAAATACATTAAATTAAAATGTTAGACTTAAATAAACACTATCTGATAAAAAAATATTTATATACATATTAATTACATTTTTTATAAGAGTTTAAAAGTTTATTGTATATGGCCATGTATTTGACTGAAAAGGGCTATAATAACTAAACAATAATTCTATAATAATATTTAAAAATGTGTTTAATTGTATATTTACAGTAAATATTTTACATTCTAATGTTCTTCACATACAGGAAAATTTTATTTTTACTTTAAATACACACACATAGAATGATATATATATATATATATATATATATATATATATATATATATATATATATATATATATATATATATATATATAAACACACACACAGAGAGAGGCGCACTCACGGGAACGAACAACCGGCTCAATAACATTGTTAGCCTGTTCTATGGTGATTTACCACCTGTGTGCATCTTCTTTTTAGCCCAGTAATGCTTTTTACAGAGTAGAAATTTCCTGTAGTATATCAGTCAAATCCCGCCTATTACGGTCAGTCCAGCACCGAAATACCAGGCAATTTTCTCTCTGAACAAGGAACACAGCAACCCCAGACAATCGTTTTGGCCCTCATTGGGCCTCGTCAGTGAGGAGTATATATATATATATATATATATATATATATATATATATATATATATATATATATATATATATACCTGTATATCTATTACTATAGATAGATAGATGATAGATAGATAGATAGATAGATAGATAGATTTTATATATATATATATATATATATATATATATATATATATATATATATATATATATATATATATATTTAAATTTAATAATAAAAATTTCATTTGAAGAACATAGGAATATAAAATAAGCATTACATGCTTTGGGTTTTGCGCTTTAGGTCTAATAAATAATACAAATATTAATCATATTTATTAAATATTATAGTTACTGTAAAATATTCATAAATATTCATATGTATTTTTTAGCATATTTTAGTTTGTCTATAATAATTATTTACATGAATTATTAATTATTTTAAATATTTTATATTTAATAAATACGTTAGGCACCTTAATTAAATTTATGTTGGGCTAGTGCACATGAAGAATTAGTGTGCTCCTATCGGGTTTGTGCACATAATTCCAACAGGAGTACTTCTTCTTGTTCCATAACCCAAAATTAGTTATTTTAAGGTGCGTTATGTATTTATTAATTATAAAATATTAAAAACTATTAATAATCAATGTAAACATTTATAGATGTACTAAAATATTCCAAAAACACATAGAATGTATATGTATATTTTACAGTATCTATAATAATTATTCATTATTTTTATCAATATTTAATATTTAAATAACGCACCATAAGATCATAATCCTGCATGTGCGCTTTTAATAAAAAAATTGTATTCTTATTATTGTTATTGTTAATGTAAAATATAAATATATATATATATATATATATATAAAAATATATATATAATATATAAATATATATATATTATATACTGTATATATATAGGAATACATATACAGGTATAGGTATATATAGATATATGTAGAAATAACGTTCCACTTGTATTCTATCCCTTAGTTGTTTGTTCAAATCTTTAGTCCTCATATGAGTCGGTAGACTACAGTTGTTTCTTTAGTCTCCTGGTTGAATGGTTATGAATTACATTTTTAATGCATATTTTATTTATTTACTTTGAACTTTTAAAATGATTTTACTAAGATTTATATTGTGTATGTAGTTATGGGTCTCTAATTTATGCAATAAGATATAGGGCCACCCCTTTGCGAGATACCCAGATATCAAGTCATAATTTGCCTTTCTGGAATCCTGTGAAGGGTCTCTTAGTACTGACAGATCATTTCAGATAATGTCACATGAGAGGTGAACACTACTATATTATTTCATACATTCTTAACCACTGATATGTAACTCTGGCAGTCCAGGTTTAAACCTAGGAGTATATCAAAAAAAGTATTTCAGCTTAAAAAATAAATAAATAAGATTCACCAAATATGAAATATTTTAACATCCCTGTACTATTTATTCTGCAGGATACGTCTCAGACAGTGGTAGCAAATAATGTATATCATCTAGATGCGATGTATTGAGTTTGAAAGAGCTAACAAGGGATGATAAAAATAATTCACCCTATAACTGATCCAAAGCATCTCTATATGCTTGTTATTTTACCACAGGTTAAAGTATTATAGTACAGCTAAAGGTTATTAGTAAGTAGACACACAGGCTAAAAGGCAAGACGAATTACAGACAGACAAAACAGGAAGGCAAGCAGGCATGCAAACAGACAGAAAACTAGACATTCATACATAGATAGAATGGCAGATATATGGATAGACTGAAGGGTAGAACAAGAGGCAGACAGAAAGATTGGCAGACAGAGAGATCAGACAGACAGACAGATAGATAGATAGATAGATAGATAGATAGATAGATAGATAGATAGATAGATAGATAGATACTGTAGATAGATATAGATAGATAGATAGATAGATAGTTATTGATAGACAGATAGATAGATAGATAGATAGATAGATAGATAGATGATAGATAGATAGATAGATAGATAGATAGATAGATAGATAGATAGAGATAAATATAGTGAGAGATAGATAGAGATAGATAGATAGATGTATAGATAGATATGGATAGATGGATAAATAGATAGATGAATACATGGTTAGTTGGATAGATAGATAGATAGATAGATAGATAGATAGATAGATAGATAGATAGATGATAGATAGATAGAAGATAGATATAATTTTGTTTCATTTTCAAGTTTTGTATGATACTTATTAAAGAAAACCTTAGATGAATGTAGTTTGTATTAAAATGTAGGAATAATTAATTACTTATAAAAGGAAGGTTCTCTGTAAAATCTGAGCATTAATACAACTTGTTAAAAGACATATTATTAATATTCAGAAGTTAAAAATATGTCATATGGTAATGAGATACAAATTACAATATGCAGTGCTGGCTTAACATGAAGCAAAGTATAGGATACTTATGTTAACCACTATGTTCAAAGGTTTCTTAAATAATTTATGTATAATTAGAATATTGTGACCACATTGAAGTATGGGTTAAGAAGGGTTAACATGCTTTAAGTTATAGACAATACCCCAGTTGACATTACTTACATTTTCAAAAGGAATGGGATAAGCGGATATATACAGGCACATTCTGCAAATCAGGCCCCATAGGACTGTAGGAAAAATACGAAAGTAGAGCAAAAAGTGGGTCAGCATAGAAAAACAGTTATACTTATTTGAATATGCTTACAGGAAAGGCAGTTTTAAATGTATGCTTCTAACTAAGGATTAGTGAAAGATTAGAATATGTCGTTTATAAAGGCATTTAAAATAAATTTAAACTTCTATAGAAGAATTTACCAGTATCTATTTAAAACAATTGTTTGTCTTTTATTTAAACTACCTATCGAATCAGTTGATCTGGTATTGCATTATTGGTGTGTCTTTGCTAAGAGTATTATATATATAAAATAGGGTAAATAGCGCATTCTCACTCGCCAAATAATTGATTACCAGGGTGCAGAAACTATTATACAAATAAATCCAATCGTCGCAATCTCTGGGCTTAAAGCACAGCAACCTTTATTCTGTGACGTTTCAGGGCATTCTGAGGAAGGAGAAAATTCCCGAAATGTCACATTTTAAAGTGAAGCTAAAGTCAAGTATAATTGATCACGCCATCTGAAAAATCATTTGAAAATAACGATAGTTTAATTCATCATTTTCTCAGCAACATTATGCTACTCACAAAATAGAAGTTTAAAGTCTCTATCCCTTTGCGCCGCTTCTCCGCCCGATATCAATCATTATTGATTGACATATACTTAAAATACTCTCCGCTAATCATAGTTTCACCCCCGGGGCGTTCGGCCCCTTTCCTGCAACGTCACTATTGTTATGCGCATGCGCTAATCCAAAATTTGCGTATGGGTTCTAGATGCGCGTCCACGATTTGCGCATGCTCAATGCCGCTGCCATCGCAAAATCTGACTTCTCATCCGATCTTTCTAAGTATAGCTGCTGTATTGCTGCGGGGTTAGCAAAACCGGGTTAAATTATCTCCAATCAATTTAACGTTGTTCTTCAATCTTATAATCTAAATGCTGCTGCGCTCTCTGCTCTTATAGTATTCAATAAATGCATCATTCATTGAATACTATAAGAGCAGAGAGCGCATCAACATTTAGATTATAAGATTGAAGAACAACGTTAAATAGATTGGAGATAATTTAACCCGGTTTTGCTATTGACATATAGCTGGAATTTGCGCCTGCACTGGGCTGAGATTTGCGCATGCACAGGACCACGCTATCTCGGGAGCGCGCATCAGACTTACGTATGTAGCGGGTTGGACCGCTGTACATGCCAAACATGTAAAACCAGGAAGTCGGCTCTGGGAGGAGTTTGATAGGAAACGGTACTATTATTGAATTAGATTTTATAATAAAAATGTTAATGATAATAAAAAAAAAAGATAGCGACTTCACTACTGTACTATAGATAAAAGTGTAGCAGGCTACCAGAAACCGAAAATTGACCTTCACTTTAAAGGATGCTGTGCTTTAAACCCAGAGAGTACCAAGATTGAATTTATTATAACCTTATTTATTATATCCTTTTAACCAAGTACGGTTAAAAGGATATGATCTTAAAATATTAAATGTCGTTGTGATTGGTTGCATGCCTTCTCATATATCAACAAAGGAACACTTACAGGTTACTGGACAGTGCACATAGTATTTTATATAAAAAAATTACCACTGGTTTCTAACTTAGAATTAGAGTGAGTTGACAGTAGGATAATAAGTTATAGTTGCTAAAGTTTATGATGAGTAGCAGAAAAGTATGATTATCAACAATCAGGTTGTATAAACATATATCATACAAAATCATCATAACAACATCAATTTTTTAAATCTCAAGAATATAGATGACTAACTACCGATGCATCCCCTCACTCACTCAAATTTTCTAATTATTAATGGTTAAAATGTGAACTACCTGAGTTAAACACATGAAATAACAGCTGAATTAGTAAACTACCATTTTTGTAGTACAAGGTATTCAATTCACACAGGTAGCACTTTCTGTGCATGAACACGCCCACCAGTAACATAGGCAGGTTCTGATATCCAATAGTAAGTTAGTATAGTCTATATCAGCCAGAGCAGGGCATTAGGGCAGCATTCTGTCTATGATTAAGGCTCTAAGGAGTTGAAACGCGTCAGACGCCCACCCCAGCCCCTTCTCTGCTATCTATCATAGCCATTTGCCTATCAACAATAATTTTAGGAGCTTCTAACTGACACTGTAAATAAATACTCACTTGCTTTGAGCTACCTGTCTGGACTCTTTTTTCGTTTTCTATATGTATATATATATATATATATATATATATATATAAAGTAACTCATTGTGTAGTTCATTAACAACATCACGCTAATCCCGACACTTTTTCACAAAGCCCAGGGCTTCGCTAATAGGAGGCTAAGAGCGGCAGATCCTAGAGTCAGCGCTAAAGGACCATCTACTTTATTGCAGACTCTGGGGTCCACTGCTCTGAGCCTCGAAAGATTTTTTTATCCTGTTTATGAAACGAATAGTAAAACTGAAAATTAAAACAATTTTCACAGGCTATGGGGTCGATTTAACAAGCAGTGGCCGCTGCTTCCAACCCGATCGTTTCTGGTCCTCCTTTTAGGTGGTGGACTGAAATCATCCCGATCTTTGTGCATTGCTTGTGCAATGTTAACTGCCAACAGAATATGCTGTCGGCATTTAGCGAGGTGGAGCGGACCCTACATAAAACTACCCCATCTGTCTTTTCCTTAATACAGAAACCCTCCAGAGGCTTTAAATCTATGGGCTCCATGTACTAAGCAGTGATTGCAGGATTGTGGGACTGGCTTGCTCATGTGAACCTGTTTTTTGCAATCAGTGGTCATCTGATTGCTGCGCCTTATTCTCTCTGCCACCTCTGAGTTGGAGGAGATAAATCATGCTGAACACGGTTTTTTTGGATTGACTGACAGGCTTTGGTTGTGCATGAGCAGGGGACGGTGCTGCACAAGCACTGTACATCTGCTGCCACAAAAGTGAACAGACAGATTCCAAAGTTTACTAGTATAAGTTCATCAATAGTCATCTATAATTTAGTAATAAATAACTTTACATGCTAATATTATGATGAGGTTGTTTGTAAAAAAAATGTTTTTTATTTAACTTTTTAGTTAATTGGAAAGTGAATTTACCCTGAATAACTATTAGATTTCCATAAAATCTATGTTTTCTATTTACATTAAATCTCTTTTTATCCTTTAAGTTGTGAACATATTGCATCATAGACATGATGCTATATATTTTTTCAGTACCGTAAGTATTATTATTTATTCACATTTCACTATATAAAGATTATATTTTCCATTTACTGTGAATAATTTCTTTTGTACTGATAAAAAGAACATTCACCAACTCTTACACTTCAACTGATGCTACCATAAGTTAGCAACAAAATAAATGTGCTAAGATTGACAGTTGCTGAGACTAAAGACCTATTATATTGATCCACTGTAGTTGGAACTGAATCCTAAAGTAGAGGGTAATTGCTTTCCTTTGTTGAATTGTTACTATTAGAAGAATGACACAGCTCATGTTATCAAGTTGAAAGCATTTAAGTGCAATGTTATCTTTCACAGGATTATAGAGGTATTCACCAAAATGAACCACAGTTTTGGAAATAAAACAAGCCATTTTTTAACTGGGAATGAATCAGTGGAACTCCTTCAACTTTTTTGTAAATAACAAAAGGGTTTAATACAAGTAAACAGGAATAAAAAATATAAAAAAGGGGCGGAGTTGATTGCCAGAGTGAGAGGACGTGTTACCTGAGAGCTCCTCTCTTTTTTGCCTAAAACTACCTAAAATCAAAGCTAAAAACCCATATCTACAAGATAAATAGTAGATTTCCTGCTCCTAAGACAGTCTGGGACATCAGAGAGATCTAACTGAGGATTTCGTGCAACTTTATCTGACTAGTGAGCGGAGCTGGCGTGTTGCGCATTTCATTTTGCTATCCGGAGCAGCTAATCTAAGTGAGCTCTTCACACCACTGAGGACTAGTTTTGTGACTCAACCTCACTCCGGAGGGTCGGGGCTCCGCTCCGGAGTGCTAGGACACCATCTATCTACAACCAGCATCGTGACCACCAGAAGCTAGAGGTACTTCAGTTGCCGAATATTTCGGCGATCACCTACATCCCTGACCACGACTTACCGGATCAACCCACAATCCTCAGTGCTGACCATTGACCAGAGATTCTGGCTGAGCTCGGCGATCGGTGGTGACACGATACAACCGCAAGTAAGGCCCGTTAGCCCACAGGTGCGCCATTTCAATCCTGGCGCGAACATCCGCCATTTCTCCACACCTCAGGGAGAAAAACCGAAAAGTATTTAACCGGCACTGGCCCAGGAATATCAATAACTACTGATCCTCAGAACTACATGGTGGGTAAGGCCTTTATATAACCACTGTACATTGGCAATATTAATAATCCCAGTACTAAGCTTATTGTGCTCCCTCATCAGACTTTGAGGCCTGCAAGTGGCTAACGGGGACAGCTATTTCTCTTACTACCACCAGAATACATAAGAGTGGCTTGAGCTTCATATTATAACACAGCAACTTAAGGCTTTCACACTTTACCAATTATTGCTAGAGACTGTGCTTAAGTGATACTGACAGGATATAATTTCATCAGTTTTCCTATAAATTGAGGAGAAGAAAGTACAGGCAGATTGAGGAGGCGGCTGCTGCAAAGCTTATCTGCCCCATGTGGGATTCTAAAACAGCAATGATTGTGAAATATACTGACAAGAACATACACATACCCTCCTTTTAGTGATATCTAACATCACAATTGATTTATACAAAACAAAAAAGACTGTCTTTTGCCTTTGAACTGCAGTATTCCATGTTATCAGGATTGCACCAAAAAAAAAAAAAAAAAGCTACAGAAATAAACTGTGCAAGTGAGGATCTACAATCAAGCTCATATTTAAAGGGGTACCTCATCATAATTGCTGAAGTCCAAATAGTATATTAATAAAGGCAATAGTGGATCATATTCCCCGTGTTATTTACTACAGTTAATGATATAATAATATCTACTATCAGATAACAAGACTCTCTTCTCCCTCTCCTGTTGGCTCACATACCCACGGGTCATACCCGCTCTCCTTTTCCCCTGCTGGAGGTCCGCTGATACTGTTGTGCGCTTGGGATTTTGATCTCTCTCCCCCCTTTCCCGCCGGCCCTCTTGCCTGCGGGTCATAACCCAAATACCCTGACCCACATCGCCCTGCAGGGGCAACTCCCTGGGAGAGAGATTAGACACTTCGAAGCAAGGCTGCAGATCATCCCATGTTACCATAACAACTGAGACCCTGCTGTCCACTTGCAGCATACTCCTTTTTACTAAGAGGCTCTAAGACACATTAACATGTAAGTCCCTTAGCAACAGCCCACGACCCCGCCAACCCATGATCACCTAACCAACATACTAGAAGTAAACGGATTCCCGCTAAAGCAGCCACACAGCAACGAAACAGCTTAAGGCCACACTTAAGAGCCCAGGCCTATAATGTCTCAACTCCATAAAAGAAAGCAAAAACCACACGCCACCCCTAAAAGAACGGTCGTTGACCATTTCCAGCACCCGACCAGAATGACTCATGCACGATCCGAGGATGATGGTTCTGATACTGGGAGCCTGTCAGACACCCAACCTGGCAAAACCTTAACAAAAAGAGTTTCCAGATTACCATCCATAGAAGGTGCCCCTAACAATCTGATGGACTCTATCACAACACTACTAGCAAGCCACCATGATTCCCTGTCAAGAAAATTCGACAAATCCCATGCTGACCTTAAAAAGGATATAGGCAGCATTGGAGAGCGAACAGATGCGCTGGAGCGCAGGCAGGAAGACCTTGCAGTGGATCATACCAATCTTCTGAGTTACTCCCAATGCTTGGCTGGTCAAATAACAGACCTAGAATTAAAGCTAGCGGACCTGGAAGACAGGTCACGCCGCAATAACATTCGAATTAAAGGTATCCCAGAGACTGTCCAACCACAGGATCTAGATGCTTACCTGCAAGACCTGTTCAAAGCAACACTGGGCGCTGACCTGGGCAATGAAACCCTAATTGACAGAGCACATAGAGCGGTCAGACCCAGATCTGCAGATGAGGGGAAGCCCCGTGATGTAATAGCCAAGCTTCACTATTACACATTCCGAGAAAAGATCATCCGAGTTCTTGCAAGAGAAAAGTCATTACCAGAAAAGTATGCTGATCTACAGATTTACCCTGACCTCTCCCCGCACACACTCCAAATTCGTAGACACTACCATCCGTATACCAAGATTCTCAGAGATAAGGGCCTTAAATATAGATGGGGCTACCCAGTTCGACTGTTCATCACCAAAGACAGCCAACAATACCTCGCAACGACGCCACAACAGGCCAGAGAACTTTTACTGAAATGGGAATTGCTCCCACGAGACGTAGGAGACCGTGATCCTGGCCCTGCTGAGAACAGCGGACTTAGGGCCTCTGCACCAACCTGGAGACCGCTGCCACAACGGCCGACACCCACTTCCAAAAGACCCCTAGACTCAAGGGACTTATCCTTAGCTGAAGATACATAGGGAATCCGTTTACAGCTTTATTAATACAGTTTTGCATCGATCCAGAGACTTTTGTGGGCTTCTCCCACGCACGCTTTCTAAAAGGAACCTAAAGCCACAGATGAAGATGGGTGAGACATCCAGATTTCATGCTAATTTAAACTATGTACTTTCACATTTCCATAGTTTTGTAGTTGAACTGATAACCTCACTGGGTACTATGGTTTAAATACAAGTTGTACTTGCTCTCCCTGTTAACGATCTAACCATAGAACATTCAATATACACAATATATACATTGATAGTGCCCAATCTAATCAGACATGATTACCCCTATGTTTATTGTTGATTGAATGAAGGATAAACTGTAATGTCTCACCCTAGTTATGTTATTTCCCTAAGTATGTTCCTCATATTGCTTTGAAATGTTTGCTCTGTCTACTTAACAACAGGATACGCTGACAGAGATCTGACCAGCTGACTCCGCACTACATCTTCTGGCTTTCCTCCTGACCCTTACACCCTGCTAGCCTACACTGGACTTACCCCTAAATGACAATATACTTACACCCGATTATAGGTGACACAAGTTACAATATGGCTACTAGAGGAAGTAAGACCAGAGTATATATATATAAGTTAACTAGAACCACAACCCCCGACCTTATACAGAAGCAGCTCACTAACACAGACTTAGCTACCTATCACTCTTTCATCTCTGTACGGCCGTTCACCCAACCAGAAAATCATGTCCCCTCCTTGATTAGGTCCTACACGATAAGCCAGGTACTTCTACAGCCCTAATTGACAGATATCTACTACCTTTTATTAAGGTGTCACTTGGCCAGATGACAGAGCACATTCCCCCTCTGGTTTGATAGTTTTATTATATGTTCTTGTCTAATACTGTTTAACATGTTGTATATCTATTTAAGTATGTTACGTTATATTTATGTTGTATTCTAAACGCAGTATTGTTATTGGGTTCGGCGGAGGTAACGGCTGACCTCTGCACCTCTCCGCCCCACAAAAATAGTTGTGCCCCCCTGATAGACATCAGGAGAGACACTCATTGCGAAAGTGATTCTTGACACTTTTTTCTCCCTCAACCTTTCATTACTCTTTCATAAGAATAATATTTAGGACACCCGATTTCTAGACTATAGCAGGCACCACAGCTTGACAGACTACCGTTCCGGCCTCCTCGATAGCAGCCCCCACATTCCCTTCCACTCAGGTTGTACCCCTTCCTCTATCCCTAAACTGACCTAGCAATGGCACCGATCAGAATAGCTACTCTCAATGCGCAGGGACTCAATTCCCCTACGAAGAGGAAACTCTTGCAAAATTATATCCGTACACACAAGATCCACATTCTGTTCCTCCAGGAGACACATTGGTCAGGAGAAACTAATACCATTAAGGGCACGCGACATTACCCTATCTGTGAAATCGCTTCTAATAACACAGGGAAGACACGAGGAGTGGCAATTCTACTCAGTAGAGATCTAACCTACACATTAGAGCACATTGAAAAAGATTCAGAAGGTAGATTCCTCATACTAATCTGTAAACTTAATGGCGTCCAATACACCCTAGCCTCAGTATACGCACCAAATACAAAGCAGATCCCCTTTGTAAGGCAGGTCCTAGCCAGGATAGACCAACTAAAGAGAGGCCACCTAATCATTGGGGGAGACCTCAACATGGTGTGTGACCCACATAGAGATAAGAGATCCCCCCTCATCACTCACTCAGATAGAAATACCTCGTCAACCTCCAATGCCTTCAGAAAACTCATGTTCCAACATTGTCTATACGATGCATGGAGGTGCCTAGCCCCTACTGTTATAGATTTCACACACTATTCCAAAGCACACAATTCCTCTTCGAGGATCGACTTTGTTATATGTGACTCCTGGTCCCTTGATAAGATGACAAATCCGACTATCCAACCATGCACATGGTCAGACCATGATATGGTCTATTTAGACTTCTCTGAATTACAGACCTTGACTAGTAGACCCCCTTGGAAACTCCCTGACCAACTATTGACTGAGAGAGAGCTACCCTCACTTCTCAGGGAATTAACTGACTTCATGACACACAATGACACAGGCTCCACTACCCTAGACATGGTCTGGGCAGCCCTTAAGGCATTCTTAAGAGGATATTTCATCAAGACGTTAGCTCACCGTCGTAAGACAGGATACCAGCCCTTAGCCAAGCTCTATGGAGAGCTTTATTCTTTAGAGGCTACTAACATATCATGCCCCGAATCCCTATTAGCCCAACAGATAGGCCGCATTAGAGATGAAATTGCCAGAAGAGAAACCTTGCGAGTGCAGGACAGTTTACATAGACTTAAGCAGCTATATTATTACAAAGGCAATAGGGCAGACAGGCTGTTAGCCAATAAACTCAGAAAGCGCACACAGCAGAGCAGGATAGCCTCTATCACAACTCAGAAGGGACCGGTCCACTCCCCCAAAGCAATAGGAGTAGCCTTCGCAGAATATTACTCCTCCCTCTATAACATCGCGTCAGCTGAGCTGACGACTAAAGCCACTCCAGATGACATCCGTCAGTTCCTGGAGGGACTAGACCTACCTATACTGACAGCTGATGCCAAGGCCGCACTAGCAAAGCAGTTTACATTAAGGGAGGTCAGCATGGCCATAGCTGATCTGGCACCCCACAAAGCCCCGGGACCAGATGGCTTCACTGTCGCCTTCTATCAAGCCCTTAGCTCCTCACTCTCTCCATTTCTGCTTCGTCTCTTCAATAGAGTGGCCCAACGCGGTGAATTCCTCCCAGAATTCTTGGAGGCTAACATCACTACGATCCACAAAGATGGCAAGGACCCATCGCTATGCTCTAGCTATAGGCCCATCTCCCTCATAAATGTTGACGCCAAGATCTACGCCAAGATCCTTGCCAACAGACTAAACACACACCTACAGACACTAATACATTTAGATCAAGTAGGTTTTGTCCTCAATAGACAAGGCTCTGATAATACGCGCCGTCTCCTGAACATATATTCAGAGGTAGCGGACCTAGGCCTACCCATGCTCACTCTGTCACTCGACGCTGAAAAAGCGTTTGACAGAGTGAGATGGGACTATCTGACTCAGACCCTGATGGCATTTGGGATCCCTGATGCTTATATCAAAGCTACCATGGCGCTTTACTCATCCCCCACAGCTGTGGTGAGAGGCTTGGGTTTCTGCTCCCCCACGATACGGATCACGAACGGGACAAGACAGGGGTGTCCCCTGTCCCCCCTCCTGTTCGTACTGGCAATCGAACCGCTAGGCGCAGCCATTAGGAAGTGCCCTGAAATACAGGGACTCCAGCTCCATGACACCATTCAGAAACTAGCTCTATTCGCGGACGACCTTACGGTCTTCCTCACGGAGCCCCTAGATTCTCTCCCTTCATTGTTCCACCTACTGCAGAAATTTGGCGAACTCTCATATTACAAAATAAATGTTAGTAAAACTGATGTATATTCCCTCAATCTCCCTTTGGAAGAGGAACGCAACATTCGGCTCCTTTATCCTTTCAATTGGTCCAGAACGGGCATTAAACATCTAGGCATATTTCTATCTCATTCCAAACGGATCATTATAAGAGAAAACTATGAGAAATTACTAAAGGAGATCACACTCGAATTGAATACCAATAGGTATGGCGAGATCTCATGGTTTGGCAGAATAGCGGCTCTCAAAATGATGGTCCTGCCTAGACTCACATACGCGTTCCGATGTATTCCTATCCCAATTCCAGTATCTTTGATCCGGAAGTTCCAGACTCTCTTTAATGCCTACACTTGGCATAACAAGAGACCACGAGTCGCAGCCCACATACTGCAAGCTCCCATAGAGAGAGGAGGTGCGGGCCTTCCTAACGTGAGGAAATACCATGAGGCAGCAATGGTCACCCATGCTTCAGCGTGGGGTAACGACCTTCCAGAGACCAGATGGAAGGAGCTAGAACGGGCATCCCTGCCGGCACTGATGGAACTGGAGGACCTTCTGTGGTTCCCTCCACATTGGCGGACAAAAATTTGCATCCCTAATAACATAGTTAAGGAGTGCCAGGAGACCTGGCTGAAATTGAGACATAACAGACTCATAGCCCCACACCCCTCACCCACACATTCTATCAGAGGCCTCCTTATGGGTTTGCCTGATATCCCTGTCAACTCCTGGTCTACCACGGAAGTGAACTCTCTAGCAGACTTCTATGATAATAAGAAGTTGAAAACCCATACGGCCATGTTGGCTCTACCCTCTGTAACCCCGAGGCTCCATTTTACACTTCTTCGCCTTCGAGCGTTAATGCGTTCTTGGGGCTTTTTAGAAGATGCGCTGAGAGACCCTACCCTATGGGAATTACGCTGGAAGGCTAACCTTCAACTCCACAAGCCTCTCTCGGTACACTACCAGTGCCTACTGGGAGACCCTGTCCCCTCCAAAACTATCCACATGGAGGCCTGGGAGAAAGACCTACAACTCAACTGCCCACTAGAGGCTTGGGAGGAAGCCATTAGTATCACCAAAAAGGCCACCCATTGTGTCACCCTATATGAGCTTTATTTTAAGCTACTTACAAGATGGCATTTAGTACCTACTAAACTGCAGAAGCTCTACCCTGATCACTCCCCCATGTGCTGGCGAGAGTGTGGAGAGAGGGGCTCCCCGACACATATTTGGTGGTCATGCCCAAAACTGTCAGGTCTCTGGAAAAGGGTGGAAGCCCTATGTAAGGACCTTGAGCTGGTGGAAACAGTCAGCCCGGCCTTGGCGATACTACATTTGGGAGTGGACCTGCTCCCTAGAGCTAAACGAAACCTACTAATATACATCCTCATCTCCACCAAACTACTTGTAGCCAGAAATTGGAAGAAAAGCCAGCCCCCCAGATGGCAGGGAGTAGTAGACTGTATGAATTACATCAGAAGTATGGAAAATTATGTATATGGAGAACGCAAAACACTGACTGATTTCTGCCTTATCTGGGAACCATGGGACACTCTTATGTCCCATAATGTACGCAACTAGACTACCTGACATTTGACACTGCCACCATACCTTTACAACCATTCCCCCACATCCTGCTATACGAGGAGACCGGATACGGGACACCCAAGGGAGCTGGCGACGGTGTTACTATGGCCTCCCTTGACCCCCACAAGATGCGTGGTGCAATAAACTAAACCCCCATACATGCTCATCCCAGCTGCGCCTGCAATATTCCCCTATCACATAGTCCTAACAATCCTATATGCTAACCCAAAAGCCGTCCCAGTTGTATATTCACTAAAAAGAGCCACTAAGCTCCACATTGTCTAGTAAGATCCTAACTGACGGCCTCTGTAAAAACGAGGTACGTGTACCAATTGAGGCGGTAATACGCCCCATGTTATGTAGTTTATGTACTGTGATATATTGTTATTTACTTTGTTATGATGCATAAGCTGTATGCCTTGTGATTTACCTCAATAAAAACTATTTAAAAAAAAAAAAAAAAAAATATAAAAAAAAATAGCCCACACCCACACACACAGAAATACCACCTTTGCCTATAGATACCGGGCTTTATGATAACATTTCTTAGAGCTCCTTTTTTAAAATTCTAGAACCATCCCTGGTTATGTTAAGAATTGATCGAATTCACAAAACAGAATTTAACAGTTGTAAAATCATCCTTACAGGGAGCAGTAAACATGTTTAATCATTTAGTCTTGCTACTGAATATCAGTCAAGGCTAGGCATTAAAAAAATGTATTTTTCTTTATTTTCTCTTAAAGCCAATTAGGGGAAATATTTACTATGGTTAGACCTATATATATATAAATAAAACATGTATATTGCATTAAAGTATATTCTATTAAAATCTAAGGTGTCTACTTTTTTTCAACCTGTTATGTTAAAACAATTACAGGGCAATATAATCTGTGAATGGTAAACCACATTTTTCTGAAATTCTGGGTTTTCAACAAAAGTTTTTCTGGTCTTGCATATAAAATTAAAATTACAAGGGACAAGTTATATAAAAATATTTTCAATATAAGCAAAGTTCGAAGAATACAAGTTATCTGTTAACAGTGACAAAACATACTTTGATAAGCCTCAGTGAATGTATCATTATTTTAAAAGTATATATTTTTATGTTTATTTATTTAGTCACATTTATTTAATCATTATGGTGGCACAATTATGTGTACTTGGCTGAAAGAGAAACAAAACAAACATTTTCTTGTTCAACTATCCATTATCAGTTTATATGGAAAAAAAAAGATTTTCCCCAAATGTGATGGATATATCTTGGTTACATGTGTATTTTTGCATGATGTACAATAAACTTCTCTAGGTCAAAATATGTTTCTCTTAAATTAGTCAGCATACACTGTAACTTATTTATTGTCCTTAATAAAATAAAATATTTTATACATACTATAATCTTCATGCTAATATATTAATTTTTACTTATTGCATCATTCATCAACACATAATTTCTAAAGGAAATGACCTGCTCATATATAATTACATAACTTAGTAACAGTTCTCTAGACCACAGCTAATATTTGTAATGTGAAAAAAATATTTATTCAACAAATTGAGAAAGTTACAGTGTTAGGGTTACAATATGTGTGAGACTGAGTAGGTCACAGTTTTAAATAGCAGCTTTCACTTACAGTTGTTAATTAGAGGCAGAGATATGGGATGAAAAATGATTGTAGCTCAAGGAGAAAACTTGGCTGACAGTTCTTCACTTTACTGGAAAAGGTGATTCAGTGTCACACTCTTTACGGTTATTACAAATTATTAAAACATTTGAAAGAGTCACATTTCTTAAAAAAAATACTGAACAGGACATATAATACAGCAGACATATTACCACTTTAGTGTCATAGTGTCTCAGAGGTCCAAAATGTTCTGCTCCATGATTGTATTTCATGTTTATATTACAGAATGTAAAATGTATAGCAGTGCAGCTTTTCTAATTATATGAGAAATGAGTAATAAAAATATATTTTTCTGTTGGTCATCTAATTTAAAAATACTCTATAGGTGCAGAATGAATGAAGGTTTTAGTGAAAGTAATTGTTTATGTGTTTAAAGGGACAGTCTACACCTTAGTCTTCTTAAAGTCTTACCTTAGATTAAGCAGCAAATAGCCACCTGCACCCTTCCTATATATTGCAGCAGTAAAAGTAAAAAAGTTATTTTAAAATTAATGTTGTTTATGGCCACTTTGAAATGGCTGCCATGATCAGCCCTCTGATGACATCACAATCTGGGCTGCATCTAGGCACTATGCTGATTATCATTAACAGTCTGTTGAATCCAACTAGTGAGCCATTTGTGATTGGAGGCCATATTCAGCCCAGATTGTGATGTCATTAGTGGGCTGAGTTGGCAGCCATTTCAAAGTGGCCAGAAAAATATTCATTTAAAAAAAAAACTTTTTTACTGTTCCTGCTGCACAATATAGAAAGGGTACAGGAGGATATTTGCAGCTTAATCTAAGGTAAGACTTTAAGATGACCAAGGTGTGGACTGTCCCTTTAAGATCTAGAATTCTTATGGTCTATATGAACTGGATTTATTTATTCTAGATAGCAATAATGTTTTTCTGCAATCTTTACATATTTGACATAATTTAGAGTTAAATCTGCTTTTTTGCAGTTTGGCTAAAGGCTCAACAAAGTTAGTGTTTTTACTTATATGCACAGGATATACAAACAATTTTAAACAACATTGGAAACATATCTGCATACAAAGGAAATGCTTTAAAACCATTTAAACATTAAGATTTTGAAAAAAGTTTATACCAAATCAAGGCAGCTCTGAAATAAACTAACTGAACACCTTTCAATGCAGCTGTATTTCTCAAGAGCAGCAATTTGTTGATTAAGAACTATAGCTCTTCAGCTATCTTCCATTTTTATATTGCCATTTTGTAATTAGAAATCTATTATAACACAATACACATAACATTGAATGCATCAAGGTTAGCTAGACATTTAAATGATAGAATGAATATCCCTTCAACTACCCATTCAAATGTTCTTGTAAACTTAAAGGGACACTCAAGTCAAAATAAACTTTTATGATTCAGATAGAACATGCAGTTTTAAGACACTTTCCAATTTACTTTGATTATCAGATTTTGTACAGTCTTTTTTATACACATTTTCTGGGGCTCAAGATCCTACTGAGCAAGAGACCAAAAATGATTTTATCATTTAGTGTTGATTTGCGAAAGACTTACAATGACATCTCCAATAATCAACACTTGAATGTTAATATTTGAAAATTGAAATGTTACATTTTACATTGTTAAAATTAACATTTTCTTCTGTTTAGAATAGAAAAATGCCTATCAGACCAAAATATATTGCCTTTGGTAAAGAATGATCTTGTAAATGTGAGTGTATTTTTAAAAAAATATATGCTTCTGAAAAATAGACTTGTGCAGTGCTGAAAATATAGTTCTTCCAAATCTTTCAATATTCATTGGCTGCACCATTTTGTATTTGTTTCGTTTAAAAAATACAAAAAAAATTGTAGAACATTTGTTTTCATTAACCAAATGTAAATGCTCCAAAACTACAGGTGAAAAAGTTCAACTGAATCTTTATACTTAACTTTAGTGCGCTGGAGAGCATCAACCACACTAACGCTCTTCTTCAAAGAGTGTCAACCACATGAACAGGAGGCTGAGAGCAGTTGTTCCCAAGGCCTTCACCAAAGGACCTTCTCCTTTAGCGCAGACCCTGGGAGCCGATACGCTAAGCCTCTTAGTGCGGCCGAGGTCTCTGTGAAGCAGAGGAGCAGGTTAGCGTGGCTCTCCAGCGCACTAAAGGTAAGTATTTAACCCCTTAAAGGTAATTTAAAGAAAATGAATAAATACTGACAAATTTTGTCAGTATTTTTTTATTTTCTCTAAATTTCGTTGGCGCCTTCATTCACCTATTTTTTGTTAAAATGAAATGAATGCACATCTATATTCTCAATACACCTATATGAATCACAGCAAAAATGCAAGCTCATGGTAATTATTGACAACGTCTTTAGCTAAATATGAAATGTTAAATAATTAGACAGTTTGAATAATTCTATTAGTAACTATACACCAGATATTTGTTGATACATATTTTTTTCAAATTGATAAAATGATTGCAAATACATAGGAAGCATTTTTTAACAGTAAAGTTTGCCTGCAATATTTCTAGAAATGTATTTAAACTAGATAACATTATTAAAACAAATTCTATTCTTAGTGCAGCTAAAATAAGGCACTCCATCCCTTCCTTTACTTTTTATAGAACATAGTTAGCCAGGTTTTAGTTACTATAACAATTATTTTCACTTCACAGATCCCCTTGAATACTAAATCATAATTTAAATGGTTCACCCTCTATTCATGGCTGAAGGTAATGTTCATTTTGTCTTTCCTTTTTTTTTCAGTGATACAAGTTTAGTGACCTGAAATAAATAACAAATCTAAACTTACTTTCATAGAGGAAATCAAAATTCTATAAAGAACATTGGCTATTGACAAGATTTATTGTTTTAGACTCCAAAATATTTTGCTCTTTAAAAATAGAGGCCAATGAAAATATACTTGATATTGAATAACCGATCTATAGGAAATATTTTCTTATAAAACAAGTTTTACAAAAAGAATAGTGAGCTAAATACCACATGTTTGTGTAATATACCAACATTATATATTTTGAAAATGAATGGGTTTTCTGATGCACAGGGATATTAAAGGGAATTTTTCACATCATGTTTCTGTTACTGAAAAGCTATTAAAACTAGAGGCAGAACGGCGTTAAAGTGTCTAACTCATTTAAAAGGGTGTCCCGTTAATTGCTGATATATGACATGAGTTCATAAGAATACAAATATTTATTAAAGGAACAATGACGCTCATATTCACTGTATTTTTAAGTTATGGAATAGTTACAGGAAAATGTTACCATTTAGGCCTTGAAAAAATTGATGAATTCTCACAAATAGTATCGAAAAAGCCCACTACCCCTTTATTTAGGAAGTTGAAATGACCTTTTCATGTTCACAAACAAGCATATTAATACTTTTCAATACTATGCTACAGAAGACTGTATGCCTATAGCTCATACCTTCTTACCATAATACCTAATTTTGTGTAAAAAATATCTTTGTGCTTATAGTACAGCTTGGGTTATTTTTTTTTATTTTTTTTTCTTATTACTTATGTTTATTGTTATGACTTTTTTGGTTAGCCTACTTGTAACCTTATATTCACAATATTTAAACTTGTGTATTCTGTCCTGCCTTGTATTATAGTCTTAATGATTATAAATAAGATATTATGTTCAAAGCAGACTACCCTGCCAAATTCAGCTCATATAGACTCAATTTAGTATTTTATTCTATTTTCTTGAATGCAATGTATATATACTTTTAAGCTCTTCCTAGTCAAAAACCTTGAAACATGCAATATTGTGTTTAATCCATTTGAATGTTTTATGTGTTTTGAATAGAAATACTTCAAATGCCTATGTTCTTCACCTAAAAATTTTCATTTTTTATTTTTAAATAGAAGTTTAAAAGATAAAAGTTTCTATACTTAAGTATACGTTAAAGGAAACCTGTGTTTCCCAGTAGGAGGTAGAAGAGATGTTAGTTTTCAATTGTTCTAAGTATTGGGCTTTGGTTTACAGAGATAATATAAAAAGTTTGTGTACAGAAAGTAATAAACTAAGGATATCTGATTTCCCTCCAGACTCAACCCATTTTGATGGGTTGTGCTAAAACTGGGAAAATAGACATATTTAAAGAGATTATAGCTTACTTTTCTTTCCTAAGAAATCTTTCTCTCATATAAGACTTCTGTTCAAGGAAAAAAAAATTGTGTTTAACATTTAAAGCAGCAGTGCAATAATAGTGTATTACGATGTGGGAATATTCTGTATTTTTAGTTTAGTTTAAAAATATTTTTGATATTAATCATCCCTGCTCACAATAATTTAATATAATTACCTAATTGTCATGCAGTATCTAATATTAGTATTATATTACAGACATTGTGGGATTGTTATATCAAATCTACCATAAGGTTAGATATAAAGATATTTGTGAAAATTGTTATTTAAAAATAAGAAACGCTAACACAGGTTATAGTTTTTGGCACAATCCCAATGAATTTAGGCCAAAACTTGTTAATCTTACAAATGCAAATGGATCTAATTTAAATAAAGTATATGGTTTTGTTTAGCTGGTGTCATTTGTTTAGTTTATAGACAAACAGTAAAATGTAGAATATGCTGTTGCATCCGATTAGGAGGTGGATATGTGAAACCTACAGCTGGCAGAATGTAAACAGTACATTTTGTTGCTAGGACTAGTATATAGAGAAAGGTGTAAAAATACAAGAATTAGACAGAAAGCGTATTCCTTTGGGGAATGATTATCATCCACTATTCATAAACCAATATATTAATGTATATTAATAAAATCCTTGATAAGGAAGCAATTTATGCTAAAACTAAGCTACAAGGGGTTAAGACAAGTAAGCCGCTGCTGTTATACTGGAACTTCAATTTTCAACTCTTTAAAGGGACAGTCAAGTCCAAAAAAAACTTTTAAATAGGGCATGCAATTTTAAACAACTTCCCAATTTACTTTTATCACCAATTGTGCTTTGTTTCCTTGGTATTCTTAGTTGAAAGCTAAAACTAGGAGGTTCATATGCTAATTTCTTAGACCTTGAAGACTGCCTCTAATCTGAATACATTTTGACCACTAGAGGGCATTAGTTCACATGTTTCATATAGATAACATTGAGCTCATGCACGTAAAGTGACCTAGAACTGAGCACTGATTGGCTAAACTGCATGTCTGTCAAAAGAACTGAAATAAGGGGGCAGTCAGCAGAAGCTTAGATACAAGATAATCACAGAGGTAAAACGTGTATTATTATAACTGTGTTGGTTATGCAAAACTGGGGAATGGGTAATAAAGGGATTATCTTTCTTTTTAAACAACAAAAATTCTGGTGTTGATTGTCCCTTTAATAATTAGAGGCTTTGTTGAACATTATGATTGACCAGATAGAAGATGCCAAATTCAGGTTAACATGTTATTCTATGGGCTTCATTTTTTATTCTATTATTATAGTAAATGGCTCATAGAACCTCTGTGTGCCTTGAAATGAGCATCACATTACATAATTTATTTATGTTCTATTGTATAGTAATTAATTGTTATTCTGAAGGCTCTACTTTCTCATTTAGTGAAAACAACAGCATGGACTTTGTCTTGACACAAATAGCATTAATCAACTTTAGATTTTGTATATTACAATTAAGAGAATTAATTCCATTGTGTAAATTTTACAGTAAGCACGGTTAACCAGACGCATGGTATAAATCCCAAATTAATATCAACACAAAATACTTTTAAAGGGACAGTAAACACCAAAAATGTTATTGTTTAAAAAGATAGATAATTCTCTTATTTACCATTCCCCAGTTTTGCAAAACCAACACTGTTATATTAATATACTTTGTACCTCTGTAATTACCTTGTATCTAAGCTTCTGCAAACTGCCTCCTTATCTCAGCTCTTCTGACAGACTTGCATTTTATTCAATTAGTGATGACTCTTAAATAACTCCACATGCGTGAGCACAATGTTATTTATATAAAACACCTTCTAGCTGTGAAAAACTGTCAAATGCATTCAGATAAGAGGTGGCCTTCAAGGGATGAGACATTAACGTATAAAAATATCTAGGGTTAGCTTTCAACTAAGAATACCAAGAAAACTAAGCAAATGTGATTATCAAATACATTACAAAGTAGTTTAAAATTGCATGCTCTATCTGAATCATGAAAGTTTAATTTGGACTTTACTATCCCTTTAAAGAGCACACAAATTATTCTCTAATCAAACGTGTTTTAAATCAAATATGTGTCATCGATAATAGTACTTTTCACCTCAAGAAGACCCACTGGGGCCTATTTACTATGGTGCGAGTGGGCATGATCCGATATAGCGGATCATGTCCACTGCACATTGATAAATGCCGACAGCATACGCTCTCTGCATTTATCATTGCACCAGCAGTTCTTGTGAGCTGCTGGTGCAATGTCGTACCCTGGAGCTTGATAAATATGCCCCATTGCCTCTAAATTAAGTTATTAGCATCAGATTTTCAAAATATGGAGTATTTCAAAAACTGCATTGAGTTGCTACCATGTGATTGGCTGTTTAGCAATTTGTGTTACCAAGCATTGAACAGGTGTCTTTGTGTTACCAAGCATTGAACAGGTGTCTTTGTGTTACCAAGCATTGAACAGGTGTCTTTGTGTTACCAAGCATTGAACAGGTGACTTTGTGTTACCAAGCATTGAACAGGTGACTTTGTGTTACCAAGCATTGAACAGGCGTCTTTGTGTTACCAAGCATTGAACAGGTGTCTTTGTGTTACCAAGCATTGAACAGGTGTCTTTGTGCTACCAAGCATTGAACAGGTGTCTTTGTGTTACCAAGCATTGAACAGGTGTCTTTGTGCTACCAAGCATTGAACAGGTGACTTTGTGTTACCAAGCATTGAACAGGTGTCTTTGTGTTACCAAGCATTGAACAGGTGTCTTTGTGTTACCAAGCATTGAACAGGTGTCTTTGTGTTACCAAGCATTGAACAGGTGTCTTTGTGTTACCAAGCATTGAACAGGTGACTTTGTGTTACCAAGCATTGAACAGGTGTCTTTGTGTTACCAAGCATTGAACAGGTGTCTTTGTGTTACCAAGCATTGAACAGGTGTCTTTGTGTTACCAAGCATTGAACAGGTGTCTTTGTGCTACCAAGCATTGAACAGGTGTCTTTGTGTTACCAAGCATTGAACAGGTGTCTTTGTGTTACCAAGCATTGAACAGGTGACTTTGTGTTACCAAGCATTGAACAGGTGACTTTGTGTTACCAAGCATTGAACAGGTGTCTTTGTGTTACCAAGCATTGAACAGGTGTCTTTGTGTTACCAAGCATTGAACAGGTGTCTTTGTGTTACCAAGCATTGAACAGGTGTCTTTGTGCTACCAAGCATTGAACAGGTGTCTTTGTGTTACCAAGCATTGAACAGGTGTCTTTGTGTTACCAAGCATTGAACAGGTGTCTTTGTGTTACCAAGCATTGAACAGGTGTCTTTGTGTTACCAAGCATTGAACAGGTGACTTTGTGTTACCAAGCATTGAACAGGTGTCTTTGTGTTACCAAGCATTGAACAGGTGTCTTTGTGTTACCAAGCATTGAACAGGTGTCTTTGTGCTACCAAGCATTGAACAGGTGTCTTTGTGTTACCAAGCATTGAACAGGTGACTTTGTGTTACCAAGCATTGAACAGGTGTCTTTGTGTTACCAAGCATTGAACAGGTGTCTTTGTGTTACCAAGCATTGAACAGGTGTCTTTGTGTTACCAAGCATTGAACAGGTGACTTTGTGTCACCAAGCATTGAACAGGTGTCTTTGTGTTACCAAGCATTGAACAGGTGTCGTTGTGTTACCAAGCATTGAACAGGTGTCTTTGTGTTACCAAGCATTGAACAGGTGTCTTTGTGTTACCAAGCATTGAACAGGTGACTTTGTGTTACCAAGCATTGAACAGGTGTCTTTGTGTTACCAAGCATTGAATAGGTGTCTTTGTGTTACCAAGCATTGAACAGGTGTCTTTGTGTTACCAAGCATTGAACAGGTGTCTTTGTGTTACCAAGCATTGAACAGGTGACTTTGTGTTACCAAGCATTGAACAGGTGACTTTGTGTTACCAAGCATTGAACAGGTGACTTTGTGTTACCAAGCATTGAACAGGTGACTTTGTGTTACCAAGCATTGAACAGGTGACTTTGTGTTACCAAGCATTGAACAGGTGATTTGTGTTACCAAGCATTGAACAGGTGTCTTTGTGTTACCAAGCATTGAACAGGTGACTTTGTGTTACCAAGCATTGAACAGGTGACTTTGTGTTACCAAGCATTGAACAGGTGATTTGTGTTACCAAGCATTGAACAGGTGTCTTTGTGTTACCAAGCATTGAACAGGTGTCTTTGTGTTACCAAGCATTGAACAGGTGTCTTTGTGTTACCAAGCATTGAACAGGTGATTTGTGTTACCAAGCATTGAACAGGTGTCCCTAATAAAGTGGTCAGTGAATGTATATATATATATATATATATATATATATACCGTGTATACTGTATATATATATATATATATATATATATATATATATATATATATATATATACAGCAAGCACAAGCATAATTTACTTAATAAACAAGGTCACAGAAGAGAAAATAAATTCATGTAATCATTGCTTTGTTCTAGCAATTTCAGGAGCTGGGTTAGTGTGATCTTTGAGACATATCAGGATCACCTCAAGCTCAGGAGTTTTACCATAAACAGCACATTTATATAGTTTTATGTTAAATTTGTTATATACAACATTTTCTCCTTACCATGTAGTTAGGCATATTTTACATTATTTTTACAAATAAACAAATTTAAAAAAAAAATTGTAAACTTCTTTCTGGATTTTTACCTCCTTGAATAATCTATCAGTTTTAGATTTTACCCCATGTCATTAATAATTAGAGATCCTTTAAAGCTACATTGAACAAACATTTAATACATGAAGAGGTACAGGAACAGGAAGCTTTATTTACTTTATATTAGAGGTAAATATTTGATAAATGTTTTCCTTCACCTCTTGGAACTTATCTATAAATCACGTATCTTTTTTTAAACAGTCATATTGTTATACTATCGGAATGGGATCCTTAAGTTATGTTACATATTTTTTTGGTGAGACTTCTTTAGTTTTTATTTGCTATTACTTACTAATATATCTCAGGAGTTTTGAACAAAACGGAAAGGAAATTTTTTTTTATACTGTACATAAAAATAATATTATCTTTTTCATAGTGAATGTAAGTGTAAATTATAAATACTATTTGGTACCTATATGTGTATCCCAATACAGTAGGTAGAAACTTTGCAGCAATCTTTCTACTCGTTATTTTCTTTTATAAAGGTCATCATTTTCCTCTAGGGCATCTGTTTAAGGTATAAACCATTTAACATGATTAGATTTTAGCACACTTTAACAAAGGGAAGAGAATGTGGATTCACATACTGTAGTTAAGACTTGTGCTGTTGCTACCAGTACTGTAGTAGGGAAGTTACAGTGTGCAGTGATTGGCTACACCTGTGTATTGGAGCACTTACTTGAAGTAGCTGTGCTCTAGTGCTGCCAGCAGAGACTGTGGTGCTGGGCTGGTGCTGTTGTATTAAAGGGACAGTTCACCCAAAAATGTACTCCCATGTAAATTGTTTCCAATGATCCATTTTACCGGTTGGAGAATATTAAATTGTTTGCAAGTAGCTCCTTTACACCTATTTTGGCCTTTGAAATAGCTGATTTAGCTTGTGGTTTCCCAACCTATACTGAAAGTTTTGATACTGGAGTCTCAGCTATTGAATAGCCTAAGTAAACACAGTCAGCAGAAGAGATTACACTACCAGTGGGGGGCATGATAGTCAAGTAATAAAATGATAATTTTCCATTGTTCTCTCTATGTATTGAGCTTTGATTTTCTAGACAAATATAAGATAAGGAAGCAAGTGTGTGTACACTAAGTGATAACATAATAAGATAAGATATTAACTGAAGCTCAACCCATTGTTATAGGCTGTGGTTTAAAAGCACAAAACCAGCTACTTCATATACACAAATGAACCTGTAAATTCAATTTCTCATACATTTTATACTCTGCAGCTGGTATAATAAGTAATTTAAAATACATTAATATAAAAATAATTTTACAGTGTACTGTCCCTTTAATCACAAAACAAATTCCCCCTCTTCCATTTCTATGCATAGTATGGGATGACCAGAATGCCGATGTGTAAATGGGTTGAGAAGTGGTTTCCTCTGAAAACTGGAGCTTAAAAAGGTATTTTGTTTTAGCTATGTCTGATGTCTTACTTACTTCAGAGATGCCTCTGTCTAAAATGTAAATGAAATAGCCTTCACAATTTGTCATCTTTAAATCAAACAGTAACCTTTCCCAAATGGTCATATAGAACCAAGGATAAGAACCATAGGCCCAACAAGTCTTCTCATCATTTCCTATCCCATGCATTCTTTAAGTTCACACAGTGTTTGGCTCTACCACCTCTAATGGATGTTCATACCGTAAATCAACTACCCCGAAGAAGTGCTACTGCAAATTATTACTAAACCTACTACCCTTCCACTTGTTATCATTACCGCTTGTTCTGGAATTGCTCTTTTGTGAAAAATACTTAAAGCCTTATCTTTATTATGCCCCTTGATATACTTGAAAGTTTATATCATATCGCCTCTTTCACTTCTCTCCTCTAAGCTATACATTGTAGGCCATTAAACCTTTTCCTGGTAAGTTTTATTTTTTGGACCATGTACCATTTTAGTAGCCCTCCATTGAACAAATTCCAATTTAGTTGTATCCTTATGGAGATTTTCCCTTCAGAACTCCAAACAATATTCAAGATGAGGCCCTTTTAGTGATCTGTAAAGGGACTTAAGAACATTACTATTTTTGCTGCAAATACCAAATTAAAAACAATCTGAAAAAATAATTCCCACTCCTTGTTACACTTTTGTTACAGCTGTAGGGGCCAATTTTTTTATACACTGTCCGCATTTATCATTGCACAAACATTTCTCGTGAAATGCTTGTGCAATACCACCTCCTGAACATTCGCGGCCAATCGGCTGCTAGCAAGGGGTGTCAATCAACCCGATCGTTTCCGATCGGGCTGATTGCTGTCCCCCATCTCAGAGGTTGCAAACAAGATAAGGAGCAGCAATGTTATGACCGCTGCTTCTTAACGTATGTTTCTGGCGAGCCTGAAGCCTCGCAAAAAGACTGCTGCATTTGCAGCATAATAAATCGGCCCCATGAGTCTGATATTAGCCTTGAATTTTCTTTCACTTTTTGCACTTTGTGATGTTAAACTTTAGTTCCCAGTAATTTGTCCAATCCTCCATTTTTTTTAAAATATCTTTTTCTTATTGGGTCCCCCCAAACAGACAAATCTAATCTGAATATTTTATGTTTGTCAATGGCATTGGCAGCTAAAAAAAAGAGGAGATACCATCTGAAATGGGTTTGTAAAATTACTTAAATGGTATAGAGAAAATTTATGTATGTATGGGTGGCAGAATCAAGACAGAAGATGAACCTCCTTAACCTGACTCACTGGGGATCAATAGGCAACCAATAGAGCTGTTTTAGAAGTTAGTAAAATTAAAATCTCTATCTCTCTCCTGACCCTACTGGCAGGTTAATGAGTTCTATTGGCTCATATTTGCATAACCTTTCTACAAAGAATACATTTGTGAATTATATTTTTAGTGTAGCTGCCCATTTCTTCGGACAAAATCAGCTAGTTAAAATAATTTAATTCTCTTCATCGGGTAAAAATGGACCACTGGGAACACATAAAAAGGGAGAACATTTTAGAGTTCCATGTCCCTTTAAAGGGACAGTCAAGTTCACAAAAAAACTTTCATGATTCAAATAGTGCATGTAATTTTAAACAACTTTCCTATTTACTTTTATCACCAATTCTGCTTAGTTCTCTTGGTATTCTTAATTGAAAGCTAAACCTATGAGGTTCATATGTTAATATCTTAGACCTTGAAGGCCGCCTCTAAGCTGAATGCATTTTGACCACTACAGGGTGGTCAATATGTGTTTCATATAGATAACACTGAGCTCATGCACGTGAATTTACTGAGGAGTGAGCACTGATTGGCTAAAATGCAAGTCTGTCAAAAGAACTGAAATAAGGGGGCAGTCTGCAGAGGCTTAGATACAAGGTAATTATATAGGTAAAACGTGTATTATTATAACTGTGTTGGTTATCCAAAACTGGGGAATGCGTAATTAAAGGGACACTAAACCCAATGTTTTTCTTTCATTCAGATACAGAATACAATTTTAAACAACTTTCCAATTTACTTCTATTATCTAATTTGCTTCATTTTTTAGATATCCTTTGTTGAAGAAAGAGCAATGAACATGGAAGAGCCAATCACACAAGGCATCTATGTGCAGCAACCAATCAGCAGCTACTGAGCCTATCTAGATATGCTTTTCAGCTAAGAATAAAGCAAATTATAAGAATAAAACAAATTAGATAATAGAAGTAAATTAGAAAGTTGTTTAAAACTATATGCTCTTTCTAAATAATGGAAGAAAAAAATTTGGGTTTCATGTCCCTTTAATTACCCATTCCCCAGTTTTGGATAACCAACACAGTTATAATAATACACATTTTACCTATATAATTACCTTGTATCTAAGCCTCTGCAGACTGCCCCCTTATTTCAGTTCTTTTGACAGACTTGCATTTTAGCCAATCAGTGCTCACGCCTCGGTATCTATCGATCTATCTTTTAAAAAAACAAATATTCTGGTGTTGACTGTCCCTTTAAGTGCAAATACAGAGCTAGTATCTTTGATAGCAGAAAAATGAACAGGGGAAGATATTCTCTTAATACATTTATATTTTGAACTTTAAAATTGTGGCCTAAATATGTAGGTGCTCATTATTTACTATATTAATTTTTAAAAAAAACTTATATATATGTGGACTGAGTTTTCCCAAGGTGCACACTGATATTTTTAGTATTTAGTAGAATCAAATGACAGATTAAAAAGATATTCTTTAACTAACTGACCATCTACCCTATATAAAAATCCTGTATAAAGTTTTTCTTTTCAAACATTTCTAAGACATTTGTGTTTGCACAGATTAATCAAATTAGTTTACAAAAACTTCAAATATTTTTTATTTTAAAAAAGTTTCTGTCTTACATGTTCTCCATAGCACTTTAACTGTGTTTTATCTTTAGACAATATGTACCTTTTTAGATCCTTATTTATCTTCCTTTAATGGTAAGCACTTTTTATTTAAGTTTAAGTTTTTTTATAAAAGTGTTTTGCTACTTTCTTAGGTTAGATAAATATGCATTTTCTTAAACCTTTATTCTTACCTATGATATTAACAAAATGCATAAATAAAATATAAGCACCATTTCTGTATTCAAAGGTCAATAAATCTTACTGCTTTAACAACTTATTTCCACTAGATGGCACTGTATATATGTATCAGTCAGTATAATGTTTCTTAGCCTTAGAAAGGGATGTCTTCAGTTTTTAACAATACAATGCTTTATTTTGGTGGCTATGATTTTTTTTTTAATAACAATTTCTTCATTATGTGTGGCTGTATATATATATATATATATATATATATAAACCTGCAATACTTGTGTTATTTTGAGATATCTCTATCTATCTATATATCTATATTTATGTATCTGTCTATCTAGTGTGTGTGTGTATGTGTATAAAGTTCCATTATAAATGACCCTGTATATATGTATCAGTCAGTATAATGTTTCTTAGACTTAGAAAGGGATGTCTTCAGTTTTTAACAATAAAATGCTTTATTTTGGTGGGTATGATTTTTTTTAATAACAATTTCTTCATTAAGGCCTAGATTTGGAGTTCGGCGGTAAAAGGGCTGCTAACGCTCCGCGGGCTTTTTTCTGGCCGCACCATAAATTTAACTCTGGTATCGAGAGTTTAATCAAATGCTGCGTTAGGCTCCAAAAAAGGAGCGTAGAGCATTTTTACCGCAAATGCAACTCTCGATACCAGAGTTGCTTACAGACGCGGCCGGCCTCAAAAACGTGCTCGTGCACGATTCTCCCATAGGAAACAATGGGGCTGTTTGAGCTGAAAAAAAACCTAACACCTGCAAAAAAGCAGCGTTCAGCTCCTAACGCAGCCCCATTGTTTCCTATGGGGAAACACTTCCTACGTCTGCACCTAACACTCTAACATGTACCCCGAGTCTAAACACCCCTAACCTTACACTTATTAACCCCTAATCTTCCGAGCGGACCTGAGCGCTACTATAATAAGGTTATTAACCCCTAATCCGCCTCACTAACCCTATCATAAATAGTATTAACCCCTAATCTGCCCTCCCTAACATCGCCGACACCTACCTTCAATTATTAACCCCTAATCTGCCAACCGGAGCTCACCGCTATTCTAATAAATGTATTAACCCCTAAAGCTAAGTCTAACCCTAACACTAACACCCCCCTAAGTTAAATATAATTTTTATCTAACGAAATAAATTAACTCTTATTAAATAAATGATTCCTATTTAAAGCTAAATACTTACCTGTAAAATAAACCCTAATATAGCTACAATATAAATTATAATTATATTATAGCTATTTTAGGATTAATATTTATTTTACAGGTAACTTTGTAATTATTTTAACCAGGTACAATAGCTATTAAATAGTTAAGAACTATTTAATAGTTACCTAGTTAAAATAATAACAAAATTACCTGTAAAATAAGTCCTAACCTAAGATATAATTAAACCTAACACTACCCTATCAATAAAATAATTAAATAAACTACCTACAATTACCTACAATTAACCTAACACTACACTATCAATAAATTAATTAAACACAATTCCTACAAATAAATACAATTAAATAAACTAGCTAAAGTACAAAAAATAAAAAAGATCTAAGTTACAGAAAATAAAAAAATATTTACAAACATAATAAAAATATTACAACAATTTTAAACTAATTACACCTACTCTAAGCCCCCTAATAAAATAACAAAGCCCCCCAAAATAAAAAATTCCCTACCCTATTCTAAATTAAAAAAGTTACAAGCTCTTTTACCTTACCAGCCCTGAACAGGGCCCTTTGCGGGGCATGCCCCAAGAATTTCAGCTCTTTTGCCTGTAAAAGAATAAATACAATACCCCCCCCCCAACATTACAACCCACCACCCACATACCCCTAATCTAACCCAAACCCCCCTTAAATAAACCTAACACTAAGCCCCTGAAGATCTTCCTACCTTGTCTTCACCATACCAGGTTCACCGATCCGTCCTGAAGAGCTCCTCCGATGTCCTGATCCAAGCCCAAGCGGGGGCTGAAGAGGTCCATGATCCGGTCAAAGTCTTCATCCAAGCGGGGCAGAAGAGGATCTTCCATCCGATTGAAGTCATCATCCAGGCGGCATCTTCGATCTTCTTCCATCCGGAGCGAGCGGCAGGATCCTGAAGACATCCAGCGCGGAACATCCATCCGGACCGACGACTGAACGACGAATGACTGTTCCTTTAAGGGACGTCATCCAAGATGGCGTCCCTCGAATTCCGATTGGCTGATAGGATTCTATCAGCCAATCGGAATTAAGGTAGGAATTTTCTGATTGGCTGATGGAATCAGCCAATCAGAATCTAGTTCAATCCGATTGGCCGATCCAATCAGCCAATCAGATTGAGCTCGCATTCTATTGGCTGATCGGAACAGCCAATAGAATGCGAGCTCAATCTGATTGGCTGATTGGATCGGCCAATCGGATTGAACTAGATTCTGATTGGCTGATTCCATCAGCCAATCAGAAAATTCCTACCTTAATTCCGATTGGCTGATAGAATCCTATCAGCCAATCGGAATTCGAGGGACGCCATCTTGGATGACGTCCCTTAAAGGAACAGTCATTCGTCGTTCAGTCGTCGGTCCGGATGGATGTTCCGCGCTGGATGTCTTCAGGATCCTGCCGCTTCGCTCCGGATGGAAGAAGATCGAAGATGCCGCCTGGATGATGACTTCAATCGGATGGAAGATCCTCTTCTGCCCCGCTTGGATGAAGACTTTGACCGGATCATGGACCTCTTCAGCCCCCGCTTGGGCTTGGATCAGGACATCGGAGGAGCTCTTCAGGACGGATCGGTGAACCTGGTATGGTGAAGACAAGGTAGGAAGATCTTCAGGGGCTTAGTGTTAGGTTTATTTAAGGGGGGTTTGGGTTAGATTAGGGGTATGTGGGTGGTGGGTTGTAATGTTGGGGGGGGGGGGTATTGTATTTATTATTTTACAGGCAAAAGAGCTGAAATTCTTGGGGCATGCCCCGCAAAGGGCCCTGTTCAGGGCTGGTAAGGTAAAAGAGCTTGTAACTTTTTTAATTTAGAATAGGGTAGGGAATTTTTTATTTTGGGGGGCTTTGTTATTTTATTAGGGGGCTTAGAGTAGGTGTAATTAGTTTAAAATTGTTGTAATATTTTTATTATGTTTGTAAATATTTTTTTATTTTCTGTAACTTAGATCTTTTTTATTTTTTGTACTTTAGCTAGTTTATTTAATTGTATTTATTTGTAGGAATTGTGTTTAATTAATTTATTGATAGTGTAGTGTTAGGTTAATTGTAGGTAATTGTAGGTAGTTTATTTAATTATTTTATTGATAGGGTAGTGTTAGGTTTAATTATATGTTAGGTTAGGACTTATTTTACAGGTAATTTTGTTATTATTTTAACTAGGTAACTATTAAATAGTTCTTAACTATTTAATAGCTATTGTACCTGGTTAAAATAATTACAAAGTTACCTGTAAAATAAATATTAATCCTAAAATAGCTACAATATAATTATAATTTATATTGTAGCTATATTAGGATGTATTTTACAGGTAAGTATTTAGCTTTAAATAGGAATCATTTATTTAATAAGAGTTAATTTATTTCGTTAGATAAAAATTATATTTAACTTAGGGGGGTGTTAGTGTTAGGGTTAGACTTAGCTTTAGGGGTTAATACATTTATTAGAATAGCGGTGAGCTCCGGTCGGCAGATTAGGGGTTAATAATTGAAGTTAGGTGTCGGCGATGTTAGGGAGGGCAGATTAGGGGTTAATACTATTTATGATAGGGTTAGTGAGGCGGATTAGGGGTTAATAACTTTATTATAGTAGCGCTCAGGTCCGCTCGGCAGATTAGGGGTTAATAAGTGTAGGCAGGTGTCGGCGACGTTGAGGGGGGCAGATTAGGGGTTAATAAATATAATATAGGGGTCGGCGGTGTTAGGGGTAGCAGATTAGGGGTACATAGGGATAACGTAGGTGGCGGCGATTTGCGGTCGGAAGATTAGGGGTTAATTATTTTAAGTAGCTTGCGGCGACGTTGTGGGGGGCAAGTTAGGGGTTAAGAAATATAATATAGGGGTCGGCGGGGTTAGGGGCAGCAGATTAGGGGTACATAAGTATAACGTAGGTGGCGGTCGGCAGATTAGGGGTTAAAAATTTTAATCGAGTGGCGGCGATGTGGGGGGAGCTCGGTTTAGGGGTACATAGGTAGTTTATGGGTGTTAGTGTACTTTAGGGTACAGTAGTTAAGAGCTTTATAAACCGGCGTTAGCCAGAAAGCTCTTAACTCCTGCTATTTTCAGGCGGCTGGAATCTTGTCGTTAGAGCTCTAACGCTCACTTCAGAAACGACTCTAAATACCAGCGTTAGAAAGATCCCATTGAAAAGATAGGCTACACAAATGGCGTAGGGGGATCTGCGGTATGGAAAAGTCGCGGCTGAAAAGTGAGCGTTAGACCCTTTAATCACTGACTCCAAATACCAGCGGGCGCCCAAAACCAGCGTTAGGAGCCTCTAACGCTGGTTTTGACGGCTACCGCCGAACTCCAAATCTAGGCCTATGTGTGGCTGTATATATATATATATATATATATATATATATAACTGCAATAGTTGTGTTATTTTGAGATATCTCTATCTATATATCTATATTTATGCTTCTGTCTATCTAGTGTGTGTGTATGTGTATAAAGTTCAATTATAAATGACCCATATAAATAAATTCCAGATAGAAAATAACAAATAAAATTAGATATTTGTATAAAAGATATCCCACTTTTCACAAATATATATTTGTAGAATACACTGAGGGCTAGATTATGAGTGGAGCACTATTTATCACTCCCGCACTCAACATCGGCAAAAAACTACAATATCGAGACTGTGTTAATGTATTCCTCCATAGAAGTCAATGGAGCGCGAAAAGTGGTAAAAAAACTAACACGATACTCGCGCGCAAACCCCAACATACTTTCTCAAGCACGCTAACCCGACATGAAATATGAATATTCATATTCCAATGTTCTTCACCTAGAAGAATATGTTTTATTTGTTATGTTATGTATTTGTATATATATATATATATATATATATACAGCTATATATAGGACTATCTATTTATAAATACGTAGAACATATTCTGATATGTGCAGGACATTGAAATATGAAATATTTACATTACCTACAGTGCACAAACATTTTATTAAATATTAATATTGCATAAATATGATTTTACATGTATTCAGCTACTTCAATGCAAAGGGCTCTAAAGCACCTATATATATGTCTATCTATGTACACATATGTATCTATGTGTTTAAATATTTTGCACACAAAGTGCAAGATTACAAATCACGTGGCAAATCAGTTGCGAAAACACTGCGCGCATTATGACTTTTTCAAATTTGGGGTTACGCAGCTATTACAAGTTGCAAAATAACTTATTTTGTGTGCGAGTTAAGCTGCGTAATCCCAACAGTCAAATTGCGTACGCGTTCACTTATTCCAAAGAGGAGTCAATGGAGAAGACAAATTTCAAAAACACCACAAAAACCCAAATCTGTTGCGCATAGCCCACAACGTATTCTCCTCGAAAAGTGTACATGAAAATGAGAATATTTCATATGTTTTCGTAACGGAATATGTTCTATTTATTTCTAAATAAATATTTCTCTATATATGTGATGATTATTGGACTAATATATCTATTTATAGCAATATATGTATATGAATATATATATGTCTAGATATCTTGAGATCTATATGCAAATATCTCTTTGAAAATCCCTCTGAGATATTGTTTAATGTGCATAAAATTGTAATATGAAATATTTTCATTATCTCCACAGTTAAACATATGTCTATACATATAAATCCATGTTTCTCTATGTATGTGTATGTAAGTCAATGCAAAATCCCTGCATCTGCTTTTTTTACCTTACACCTGAGATCTCCTATCTTTGAGCCCTTATAACTTTTGTGTGCAATATTTTTTTAAATAATTTCTAATAGACAGTGTTAATGAGTATAACTGTACTTTGTAATGTATTTTTGAAGTGTTTCGTGAAACTTTTATGTTGTGGGAAACTGTTAAAGGGATATTAAACACACAACTTTCATAATTCAGATAGACCATGGAATTTTAAGCAACTTTCTAATTTGCTCCTATTATCAATTTTTCTTCGTTCTCTTGCTATTTTAAGTTGAAAATGCAGGAATGTAATTTAAGCAGCCAGCCCATTTTCTGTTCAGCACCTGGGTAAAGCTTGCTAATTGGTTTGCTATATTTAGCCACTAATCAAAAAGCACTACCAAGGTGCTGAACCAAAAATGGTCTGGCTCTTAAGTTTACATTCCTGCTTTTTCAAATAAAGATAGCATGAGAATGAAGAAAAATTGATATTAGGAGTAAATTAGAAAGTTGCTTAAAATTGCATGCTCTATCTGATTCAGTAAAGAAAAAATTGGGTTAGTATCCCTTTAACTAAAGCTCTTCGAGCGCTAAAAGGATTGTTGCGTAAAAGGCAAATTTGAGCGTGTAATCATGTTTTATCAAGGATTGTAATAGATCTTAGTCTTGATAAAGGCGCAGAGTGGCGCTGAAACGCGTAGACAATAACATTGAGGATATACTGGCTCTGAGAACACGGACCATCAAGAAGAAAAAACAGGTTTAGATCATTCACTTACCTGTAGCGACACGCCAGCGCAACCCTTCCATAACCCACAGACCAAAATCAGGGAGAGGAGGAAACGAGCCATCGGAGGTCCGATAAGGGGGAGTGTAGAGTGTTAAAGGTACATTTACATAAACAAACAAAACACTCAGCAGCATTCAATAAAAATATCACAAACCACCCAAATTAACTGTCCACCATTGTAACAACAGAAATAAGGAAACAGATCACTATATGGCAATATAGCGAAACTAATTATATCCTGCATGAGGATTGTAAATCTTTTTCATTTTTAATTATTCCTACCGGGAATTTCATATAGTTGTGGCCACAACTTTAAATATCTATGGACAAAGATTTTTTCATATATTTGTTTTACCAACATTACTCATATATTTGTTTTTACCAACAATATTGTATCCTAGAACGTTTTAATACTGTATGAATTGTAACATTGTATTTTTATAGAAAGTGTAGTTTATTTCAATATATATTATCTCAATATACACTCCCCTAATAAGATTGATCCCTGCCACAGGTGTATTTGGGAGAATATATAAACCCTAAAAGGGAATTATCACTATTAACATACGGTTTTCCACACAGATAATGATTATCATATATTAATTTTTATTAACAGTTGATCGATTCGAATTTCCCAATTACGGTAGTACCGAATCTACCGAATAAATCTGAATTAGTTCGGATTTATTCAGTAGATTCAGATGGCCATGGATTACACTAGTATTGTATAGTATATTAGGTTATATCCCTCTGCTATGGGTTACACCTAATATACAGTACATAATACTAGTCTAATACACAGCACATCCCACCTAACACATACCGAAATTCTGAATTTCCGAACCGAACCGAATTGAACCGAATCCAGCTGAATTAATTCGAATCCGAATGAATCCGAAACGAATCTGAAACAAATTCATTCGAATTTTTCCGAATTCAAATTGATCCGAACCGAAATTAAAAAAAAATCTGAATCGATCCGAACCAAAACAAATTTTTCGACCATGCACAAGTCTACACAACACATAAATATCATCCCCACAGCTTTTTAGCGCTCCCCACCTCTTTTCAGCAATAATCTTATTCTAGTCCGATATTGGGAGGATATCGGTTTTTGGGTAGCTTTGTCGGGCCATATAGGTCTAACGATAGTATATTCCAAACACCTTTTTTCTGAAATTATTTACTATTAATGACAGCTCCTATGCCATGCATACCGTGAGCTGACAACCCCCATATTACTTATATACTGTGAGTGGGACAGTCCCCATTCCATGCATACAGTTTGTGACAATCTACATATTGTGTATATACTGTGAGGGTCAATCACTACATTGTGTATATATATTCAGAGTGAAATCCCCATGCCATACATTCAGTGAATGAACTCCCTTATTGTGTATATATTGTGGGTGGCAGAGTCCATACCATGTGTACAGTGAGTGATAGTCTCTATATTGTATACATACAGTGTGTGACAACCACCTATTGGAAGCATCTGTTCCATCCCACTGTGTATATTTATCTGCCTGTCTCTCACACACCTACACTGCCCCCTGTTCACCCTACCTACAAAACCCTCTCTCACACACAGCCCCCTGCTCACCATACCTGCCCAACACACACACACAGACCCCAGCTCACCCTATCTGCCTGTCTCTCACACACCTATACTGCCTGCTGTTCACCTGACCTGCCTCTCCCTCTCACACACACAGCCCCCTCCTCATCTTACCTCTCTGCTCACCCTACCTGCCCAACACACACAGACCCCAGCTCATCCTATCTGCCTGTCTCTCACATACCTACACACATAGACCCCAGCTCACCCTATCTGCCTGTCTCTCACATACCTACACACACAGCCCCCAGCTCACCCTAGCCACCCCTCTTACACAAACAGCCCCCTGTTCACCCTACCTGCCTCTCCCTCTCACACACACAGCCCCCTGGTCACCCTACCTGCCCTACACACACACAGACCCCAGCTCACCCTATCTGCCTGTCTCTCACACACCTCCACTGCCCGCTGTTCACCCAATCTGCCTCACCCTCTCACACAAAGCCCCCTGCTCACCCTTCCTGCCTCTCACACACACAAACATCCCCCTGTTCACCCTACCTGCCCAACACACACACAGCCCCCTGCTCACCCTACCTGCCTCTCACACACACACACAAAGCCCCCTACTCACCCTACTTGCTTCTCATATACCTACACACACAGCCCCCAGCTCACCCTAGCCGCCCCTCTAACACAAACAGCCCCCTGTTCACACTATCTGCCTGCCTCTCACATACCTACACACACAGCCCACAGCTCACCCTAGCCACCCCTCTTTCACAAACAGCCTCCTGTTCTCCCTACCTGCCTCTCCCTCTCACACACACAGCCCCCAGCTCACCCTACCTGCCCTACACACACACACATCACACATCCCCCAGATCAATCTTTCTGCTCCTCCCACACAAACAGTAAGGGTAGTGATAGGAAGCATCCCATTTCAGCTAGGGCTATTTTTTATGTTTATAATCATTGTTATTATTATTAATAATAATATGCTATAGAGCGTCCCTTTAATCCATATTTTGTATGTCATTAAAAGCCAAGGAGTTAGGGACTGCGTTTTGTGAGCTACTCTCAGTTACTTACCTGGATTAGGGTGACCAGCAGGTCATGAAATGACACTTAGGAGTATTATAGTAACTAGTAGCAAATGTATGTAAAGGGGGGGGCACAAGTTGCTGGTCTTGCCTAGAAGGCAAAATGTCACCTGAAATCCAACATCATTACATATGGTAGATACATAGACGATTTAATCCTTATATACAGAGATACTCATGATTCGACTATACCAGAATTCATAAAATACTTAAATTGCAACGAATTGAATCTAATTTTTACTTATCAGGCAAATCATCAAAGTATTGAATATTTGGATCTATATTTGCAACATGATTATAATTGTAATATCATGATTTCCAACTACAGTAAACCCTTATCTAGGAACACCATCTTAAGAGCCGACTCCTGCCATGCACCACATATGAGAAAAGGCATACCTAAGGGGCAATTTCTTTGTCTCCGTAGAAATTGCACAACATCCAAATTATACAAACAAGAAGCACAACAACTTATAGATAAACTTACAGAGAGGGGGTATAATAGAACACTTCTCAAAAAAAACATGATACAGGTAGCCAAGATGAATAGAAATACACTTCTTAATAAAAAGGAGGGACAGACCATTCCGACTGGAACAATAGACAGACTGACTTCACAGCACAAAGACCCTATCTATTTCACTACGAAATGTAGTAAACAATTTTACAAAATATGTGGAATCATTAAAAAATATCTCCCAGTACTGAATGGGGATACGATACTCAAACATAAATTAGATAACACAGTAAAATTCACAGCAAAGAAAGCCACAAATATAGGAGATATAATAAAGAAAAAAAATTCATAATAAAGAACCAATACAGACCAACTGGTTGACACCCTCCACGGGCTCCTATAGATGTGGATATGCCAGATGCAAAAGCTGTGACTATACCAATGTAAGTAAGAGATTCACATCAACTCAAACAGGAAAGGAATACTTTATTAAGAGTAGGATCAATTGTACATCCACCTTTGTAATTTATCTGGTGACTTGCAAACAATGTGGTTTTCAATATGTAGGTATAACCACTCTTCCCCTTAAGGACCTCACATCCATAGAAGAGGATTTACCCAGAACCCCGGTAACAAAACATTTTCACACACATCCAGAAAATATAAGACATTTTTCATTTCAGGGAATAGAACATATAATTAAGGACCCCCAGGGAGGTGATAGATCAAATACTCTACTTAAAAGGGAAGTATTCTGGATTTTCACATTAGAAACGAGGACACCCTTAGGCATCAATAGGAGATATGATGTAAATTTATTTATAGAATGAATATATCTATCACTTACAATCACAAGCGATTCAGTAATAAATCTCAAACTCAACTGGTTTATGTTAATAAAATTGTTTTACTGTTATATATAAATACACACATGTACTAGGCTAACAAGTCTTTCCTTCAATGTACCATAAGAGATATATACATATTAATCAAATATTCAACCAATGAACTATAGAGTATGTATCATTTTATTAGTTCTCTAACTTACTATCACCAGGCATATTATGAACAATATCATCTTAAATCAGCTCTGAGGTGACTATCTGTGTGTCCCTGTGGATGCGCGCCAGGGTGCACTGGTACGCATCCGAGGGAAAACATATGGATGCATATGCAAAAGTGAGATCTATATGATCTCTGAACACCACACTGTCTCCTGCAATTCCTCCTCACATACATATGTCTAAGTATAGACTTATATATGGAATTAATATACAATGTAAGGTTTGGCAGGAGTCCAGTGTTGGTATCCCTGATATGTTTTCAATTTTAATAATAAGGATATCTTTTTTTTAAAAAAAAAAGTAGCATATAACAAATTAGGACACACAACTTTTACCTAGCAGGTAGTGTGTATATCACATTTTTGAAAGAACTTCACTAAATTTGTTTATGCTATATTCTTAGCTACTATGCTTACTTTTCTAACTTAACTATTGTATATAGTATGCAGTTTTTGTGTAAAAAGTAACCAACAAGCATCCTATTTGCATATTTTGCATCTATTGCATTTTTTGCATTTTTTGCATTTCTTGCAGTCTCTGCATACTATACATGTTTGACATCTTTTATATCTTTTGCATTATCTCTGTATTTTTTCATTTTCTGTATATATTTTTTTGTACCTTTTGTATGTTTTGCATTTTTTGTATTCTTTTGCATTTTTTTGTATTTGTATGTATATACACGTATGTTATTTTGCATTTTCCCATATGTTGTCTTGGAGAATATGTATGCACAAGAAATTCTTTTATATATACCTGTAAAGTTTAGTAAAATCCAATGCCAATATTTCATCTCTGTAGTATTTGTTGCAGTGCCAGGGGTTAATGTCTATCCAATATTCCACTTAAGATTGAATCAGCCAATCAGATTTTCTTACCTTAATTCCAATTGGCTGATAGAATCCTATCAGCCAACAGTAATTCGAGTGACGCCATCTTGGATGACGTCATTTAAAGGAAACTTCATTCGTCTGTCAGTCGTCGGGCCAGCTGGATGTTCCGCGTCGGAGGTCAGAAGAAAGAAGATTGAAGATGCCGCTTGGAGGAAAACTTCGCCCCGATGTAGGACCTCTTCTTTGCCGCTTGGATGAAGACATTGCCGGATGGAAGACTTCTGCTTTGCCGCTTGGATGAAGATATTGCCGGATGGAAGACTTCTTCTTTGCCGCTTGGATGAAGACATCGCCCAGATTGGATGAAGAGTTCGGCCCGGCTGGGTGAAGACGACTCAAGGTAGGGAGATCTTCTAGGGCTTAGTGTTAGGTTTTTTTAAGGGGGGTTTGGGTGGGTTTAGAGTAGGGGTATGTGGGTGGTGGGTTGTAATGTTGGGGGGTGGTATTGTGTTTTTTTTTTACAGGCAAAAGAGCTGAATAACTTTGGGGCATGCACCGCAAAAAGCTCTTTTAAGGGCTGGTAATAGAGCTGTTAACTTTTGTAATTTAGATTAGGGTAGGGAATTTTTTTTATTTTGGGGGCTTTGTTATTTTATTAGGGGGCTTAGAATAGGTGTAATTATCTTAAAATTCTTGTAATCTTTTTTTATTTTTTGTAATTTAGTGTTTGTTTGTTTTTTGTAATTTTGTTTAGTGTATTTAATTGTATTTTAGTTTAGATATTTGTAGTTTATTTAATTTATTGATAGTGTAGGTGTATTTGTAACTTAGGTTAAGATTTATTTTACAGCTAAATTGTTAATTATTTTAGCAAGGTAGCTATTAAATAGTTATTAACTATTTAATAGCTATTGTACCTAGTTAAAATAAATACCAAGTTACCTGTAAAATAAATATAAACCCTAAAATAGCTACAATGTAATTATTAATTACATTGTAGCTATCTTAGGGTTTATTTTATAGGTAAGTATCTAGATTTAAATAGGAATATTTTAATTAAAGGTACAGTATACACTCATTTTCATATAACTGCATGTAATAGACACTACTATAAAGAATAAGATGGACAGATACTGATATAAAAATCCAGTATAAAACTGTTTAAAAACTTACTTAGAAGCTTTCAGTTTAGCTCTGTTGAAAAGGTAGTTGGAAAGCCCACTGCAAGTGGGAAATAAGACACTCCCCTCTCCCCCTTATTTTGCATATGAAAAGACTCTTTACACAAACAGGAGCAAGCTGGAGAAGGTAGCTGATGGTATTCACATACAACTTTGGGGCTTGGTTAGGAGTCTGAAAATAAGAGCAATGTTATTTAAAAATAAGCAAAACTAAACATTTTTTAAAAAAAAAAAACTTCAAGGGGTATATAAATAGATCATCTACAAAACATTTATGCAAAGAAAAAAATAGTGTATAATGTCCCTTTAATAATATTAATATTAATTAGATTTATTTTAATAAGAATTTAGTTAGGGGTGTTAGAGTTAGATAGGGTTATTATACTTAATATATATATATATATAATATAATAACTATATTAACTATATTAACCCAAATATAATTAGGGTTAATATAGTTAATATATATAATTTAATAACTATATTAACTATATTAACCCTAATATAATTAGGGTTAATATAGTTAATATAGGTGGCGGCGGTGTAGGGGGGTCAGATTAGGGGTTAATCTATTTAATATAGGTGGCGGCGGTGTAGGGGGATTAGATTAGGGGGTAATACATTTATTATAGGTGGCGGCGGTATAGGGGGATTTAGATTATAGGCAAAAGAGCTGATTACTTTGTGACAATGCCCCGCCAAAAGCCCTTTTAAGGGCTGGTAAAAGAGCTGATTACTTTGGGGCAAAGCCCCGCAAAAAGCCCTTTTAAGGGCTGGCAATAGAGCTGTTTACTTTGGGGTAATGCCACGCATTACCCCAGGGTTTGACTTAAGTTTAGTGGTAGGGATAGTTTAGTATTTTAGGGGTTAATTAATTTAATATAGGTGGCGGTGGTATAGGGGTATTAGATTAGGGGTTAATTAATTTAATATAGCTGGCGGCGGGGAAGGGGGATTAGATTAGGGGTTAATAATTTTAATATAGTTGGCGGTGGGGTAGGGGGATTAGATTAGGGGTTAATAATTTTAATATAGCTGGCGGCGGGGTAGAAGCTCACATTAGGGGGTAGGTAATGTAGGTGGTGGCGGTGTACGGGGCTCACATTAGGGGGTAGGTAATATAGATGGCGGCGGTGTAAGGGGCTCACATTAGGGGGTAGGTAATATAGATGGCGACGGTGTAAGGGGCTCACATTAGGGGGTAGGTATTATAGATGGTGGCGGTGTAAGGGGCTCACATTAGGGGTAGGTAATGTAGATGACGGCGGGGTAGGGGCTCACATTAGGGGATAAAAATTTAATATAGCTAGCGGCGGTGTAGGGGGCTCAGATTAGGGGGTGATATAGATAATGTAGGTGGCGGCGGGGTCCGGGAGTGGCGGTTTTATGGGTTAAATACTTTATTAGGGATTGCGGCGGGGGATCGCGGTTGACAGGTAGATAGACATTGCGCATGCGTTAGGTGTTAGGTTTTATTTAGCAGCCAGTTTAGGGAGCTACGCGGCTCCAATACACAGCGTAAGGCTTACTACACGTGCAATTTGTGGCGAGGTGAAAATGGAGTAAGATTTTTCCATTTTCGCCACGTTAGACCTTACGCTGTATATTGGATACCAAACTGCGCAGGTTTGGTATACCTTTCTATGGGCCAAAAAACTACGGCCGAAGGCAGAAATATACGAGCGTAACTTCTAGGTTACGCCGTATATGTGATACCAAATCCGCGCAAAATTTGGCGTCGCCGGCTTTTGCGGGCGAAGCTGCATATTGGATCGGGCCCCTAGTTTTCTGCAAACAAAAGGGCCTTTAAAAAAATTACATTGCTGGTGCTAAGTAGTGTTTTTAATCTCTACACAACTATCATCTCTGGAACACAAACTAACATGGAATGTGACTGCACCCAAGAGATTGACATCATATATTTATATAACGTCTCTCCTGATCTCTATCAAAAATAACTAATCAATATGAAAATTACATTTGTTATTAATTTCATATTTTTATAAAGGCTCTTAGGAGCTGCTTAATTACTTTTTTTTATCTAGCATCATGTTTGTTATGGATTTATCAAGAAAATACATTTTGTATATTAAATGCTCTGTTTAAGTAAAATACTCTAGATTTGTTTGTCCATGATGAAAAATGTTAGAACTCCCGGTGTTATTATTGAAAATGGTAGTCTATGATTGCTAGCATATCAGAATGCATAAAGATTTGTTCTTGGTTTAAAAGTGATTTCTCAAGGCAATCAAATAAGTGTTAACATACATTAACCATGTACAAACAGATGAATATGGAATGATTATCTTTTCCTATTAATAGAACACAGATGAGTATGCCAAGTCTAATATAAGTTCCATCTTTATGAAACTCTGTGCTTTATGTTGATAGTCACAGAAAGAATTGCAGGCAGCTGAAAGTCATAAAAAAATAGCTTTTGTGCTTTTAATCGGCAAGATTACGAGTTTTGCGTTAGGAGCTATGCAGTGCTAACGAGCAGTTTTTTCTCACCGCTCACTTACATACAGTGTTGGTGTTACAGGTTTTTACAAACCCGGTGTTAAAAGGCAAGACGTGAGCGTTGAGCAAAATTGAGCTCCATACCGCACTCCAATACTAGCGCTGCTTAAGTCAGCGGTGAGCTGGTTGTACGTGCTCGTGCACGATTTCCCCATAGACATCAATGGGGAGAGCCGGCTGAGAAAAAGTCTAACACCTGCCAAAAAGCAGCGTAAATCTCAGTAACGCAGCCCCATTGATTCCTATGGGGAAACTAAAGTAATGTTTACACCTAACACCCTAACATGAACCCCGAGTCTAAACACCCCTAATCTTAGACTTATTAGCCCCTAATCTGCTGCCCCCGACATCGCTGACACCTACATTATTCTTATTAAGCGCTAATCTGCCACTCCGTACATCGCCACCACCTACATTATACTTATTAACCCCTAATCTACTGCCCCCAACATCTCCGACACCTACATTATATTTATTAACCCCTAATCCTCCGCCCCCAATGTCACCATTCTATCAGCCAATCAGAATCTAAGGGACGCCATCTTGGATGACGTCACTTAAAGAGATATTCATTACAAAGAAGCCGTCATTTGAAGAGGATTCTCCGCGTCGGATGTCTTGAAGATGGACCCGCTCCACGTCAGAAGGATGACGATAGAAGATGCCGTCTGGATGAAGACTTCTGCCCATCTGGAGGACCACTTCTGCCATCTGGAGGACCACTTCTGCCCGTCTGGAGGACCACTTCTGCGGGCTTCGTTGAGGACATCTTGCCGCTTGGATGAAGACTTCTCCCGGTAAGTGAATCTTCAGGGGTTAGTGTTAGGATTTTTTTAACGGTGTATTGGGTGGGTTTATTTTTTAGGTTAGGGCTATTAGATTAGGTGTAATTAGTTTAAAGATCTGTAATTTGTTTTTTTATTTTCTGTAATTTAGTGTTTGTTTGTTTTTGCAATTTAACTAATTAAATTTAATTTATTTAATTGAATTTAATGTGGGTAATTTATTTAATTGTAGTGTAGTGTTAGGTGTTAGTGTAACTTAGGTTAGGTTTTATTTTACAGGTCAATTTGTATTTATTTTAGCTAGGTAGTTATTAAATAGTTAATAACTATTTAGTAACTATTCAACCTAGTTAAAATTAAATACAAACTTGCCTGTACAATAAAAATAAACCCTAACATAGCTACAATGTAACTATTAGTTATATTGTAGCTAGCTTAGGGTTTATTTTATAGGTAAGTATTTAGTTTTAAATAGGAATAATTTAGTTAATGATAGTAATTTTATTTAGATTTATTTAAATTATATTTAAGTTACGGGGTGTTAAGGTTAGGGTTAGACTTAGGTTTAGGGGTTAATAAATGTAATATAGTGGCGGCGACGTTGGGGGCGGAAGATTAGGGGTTAATATATATAATGTAGGTGGCGGCGATGTTAGGGGCGGCATATTAGGGGTTAATAATATTTAACTAGTGTTTGCGAGGCAGGAGTGCGGCAGTTTAGGGGTTAATATGTTAATTTTAGTGGCGGCAATGTCCGGAGCAGCAGATTAGGGGTTAAAAAATGTTATTATAGTGTTTGCGATGCGGGAGGGCCTCGGTTTAGGGGTTAATAGGTAGTTTATGGGTGTTAGTGTACTTTGTAGCACTGTAGTTATGAGTTTTATGCTATGGCGTTGTAGTGTAAAACTCATAACTAGTGACTTTAAAATGCGTTACGGATCTTGGAGGTAGAGGGTGTATCGCTCACTTTTTGGCCTCCCAGAACAAACTCGTAATACCAGCGCTATCGAAGTCCCATAGAAAAAAAGGGTTGACGAAGTTTACGTAAGTTGGTTTGCCGTAAGGCCAAAAAAGTGTGCGGGGCCCCTAAACCTGCAAGACTCGTAATAGCAGCGGTAGTGAAAAAGCAGCATTAGGACCTGTTAACGCTGCTTTTTTACCTTACCGCAAAACTCGTAATCTAGCCGAATATTTGTATATATTTTGCATGCTATTTAACCTATTTTATATATATATATATATATATATATATATATATATATATATATATATATATATATATACAGGGAGTGCAGAATTATTAGGCAAGTTGTATTTTTGAGGATTAATTTTATTATTGAACAACATCCATGTTCTCAATGAACCCAAAAAACTCATTAATATCAAAGCTGAATAGTTTTGGAAATAGTTTTTAGTTTGTTTTTAGTTATAGCTATTTTAGGGGGATATCTGTGTGTGCAGGTGACTATTACTGTGCATAATTATTAGGCAACTTAACAAAAAACAAATATATACCCATTTCAATTATTTATTTTTACCAGTGAAACCAATATAACATCTCAACATTCACAAATATACATTTCTGACATTCAAAAACAAAACAAAAACAAATCAGTGACCAATATAGCCACCTTTCTTTGCAAGGAAACTCAAAAGCCTGCCATCCATGGAATCTGTCAGTGTTTTGATCTGTTCACCATCAACATTGCGTGCAGCAGCAACAACAGCCTCCCAGACACTGTTCAGAGAGGTGTACTGTTTTCCCTCCTTGTAAATCTCACATTTGATGATGGACCACAGGTTCTCAATGGGGTTCAGATCAGGTGAACAAGGAGGCCATGTCATTAGATTTTCTTCTTTTATACCCTTTCTTGCCAGCCACGCTGTGGAGTACTTGGACGCGTGTGATGGAGCATTGTCCTGCATGAAAATCATGTTTTTCTTGAAGGATGCAGACTTCTTCCTGTACCACTGCTTGAAGAAGGTGTCTTCCAGAAACTGGCAGTAGGACTGGGAGTTGAGCTTGACTCCATCCTCAACCCGAAAAGGCCCCACAAGCTCATCTTTGATGATACCAGCCCAAACCAGTACTCCACCTCCATCTTGCTGGCGTCTGAGTCAGACTGAAGCTCTCTGCCCTTTACCAATCCAGCCACGGACCCATCCATCTGGCCCATCAAGACTCACTCTCATTTCATCAGTCCATAAAACCTTAGAAAAATCAGTCTTGAGATATTTCTTGGCCCAGTCTTGACGTTTCAGCTTGTGTGTCTTGTTCAGTGGTGGTCGTCTTTCAGCCTTTCTTACCTTGGCCATGTCTCTGAGTATTGCACACCTTGTGCTTTTGGGCACTCCAGTGATGTTGCAGCTCTGAAATATGGCCAAACTGGTGGCAAGTGGCATCTTGGCAGCTGCACGCTTGACTTTTCTCAGTTCATGGGCAGTTATTTTGCGCCTTGGTTTTTCCACACGCTTCTTGCGACCCTGTTGACTATTTTGAATGAAACGCTTGATTGTTCGATGATCACGCTTCAGAAGCTTTGCAATTTTAAGAGTGCTGCATCCCTCTGCAAGATATTTCACTATTTTTGACTTTTCTGAGCCTGTCAAGTCCTTCTTTTGACCCATTTTGCCAAAGGAAAGGAAGTTGCCTAATAATTATGCACACCTGATATAGGGTGTTGATGTCATTAGACCACACCCCTTCTCATTACAGAGATGCACATCACCTAATATGCTTAATTGGTATTAAGCTTTCGAGCCTATACAGCTTGGAGTAAGACAACATGCATAAAGAGGATGATGTGGTCAAAATACTCATCTGCCTAATAATTCTGCACTCCCTGTATATATATATATATATATATATATATATATATATATATATATATTACTAACAAAGTAGTAAGATGTGTATTTTACGTTTGAGATATGGCTTTTGATTACAATTGCTGTATTTTAGTTTTTAAAAAAGACATAGATACCCTTATGAAGAACTATTGTTGAAATCTGAAAAGCATAGTTTATTAATAATAATAATAATAATAACTAAAAATTATTAAAAATAAAATGCTACATTTTAGATTAGGAGTGGAGCAGTAGTTTGCACTCCCGCCCGAACATTAAAATCGCTAGAAGTAATTCTTATCCCCTCGTAAATTTGCGCTCGTATTGTAAGCTGCGAACGTAAAGTCGCATTGCGGCATAGACTTCAACAGAGCAAAGTTGAAATACCCCCACAATTCGGACAAACACGATCGCTGCTATTTAAATGCACAACATAAGAAGATAATATTGCATATTTCATAATCCAATATGCTGCACATATCATACTATGTACTATGTAGATACTATATCTATTTATGCTTAAAGAGATATTTAAATATGTTTCGGATGGATTTTTGCACGAATATATATTTTTTTTACATATATATATATATATATATATATAGGAATATCTATTTTAAAATACATAGAACATATTCTGCTATGTGCAAAATGTTGGAATGTATAATATTTACAGTAAATACATAGTTAAACACTTGTGTTTATATATGTATGCACATGTTTATATGTTTATACGTCTGAAAATACATAAATACATTTGTACACACATTTATTTATATATATATATATACACACACATAAATATATATATATATATATAAATATACATATACATATATACATACAGTATATATATATATACGCATACATATTCATATTTAGACATGTATGTGTATGTATATCAATGTTAAAGCCCTTTTATTTTTTTTCAAACACCTAAGACCTCAAATCTTTGAGCCCTTATAACTTTTATTGTAATAATTTTTATTACATAGTGTTATTATTAGTGTATATGCACTTTTAAATGTATTTTTTATGGCCTAGATTTGGAGTTTGGCGGCCGTGAAAACCAGCGTTAGAGGCTCCTAACGCTGGTTTTAGGCTAACTCTGGTATTTGGAGTCACTCAAAAAAGGGTCTAACGCTCACTTTTCAGCCGCGACTTTTCCATACCGCAGATCCCCTTACGTAAATTGCGTATCCTATCTTTTCAATGGGATTTTTCTAACTCCGGTATTTAGAGTCGTGGCTGAAGTTAGCGTTAGAACTCTAACGACAAAACTCCAGCCGCAGGAAAAAAGTCAGTAGTTAAGAGCTTTCTGGGCTAACGCCGGTTCATAAAGCTCTTAACTACTGTACTCTAAAGTACACTAACACCCATAAACTACCTATGTACCCCTAAACCGAGGTCCCCCCACATCGCCGACACTCGATTAAATTTTTTTAACCCCTAATCTGCCGACCGCCAACTACGTTATCCTTATGTACCCCTAATCTGCTGCCCCTAACACCGCCGACCCCTATATTATATTTATTAACCCCTAATCTGCCCCCCACAACGTCGCCTCCACCTGCCTACACTTATTAACCCCTAATCTGCCGACCGCATCGCACCGCTATTATAATAAAGTTATTAACCCCTAATCCGCCTCACTAACCCTATAATAAATAGTATTAACCCCTAATCTGCCCTCCCTAACATCGCCGACACCTAACTTCAATTATTAACCCCTAATCTGCCGACCGGAGCTCACCGCTATTCTAATAAATGTATTAACCCCTAAAGCTAAGTCTAACCCTAACACTAACACCCCCCTAAGTTAAATATAATTTACATCTAACGAAATTAATTAACTCTTATTAAATAAATTATTCCTATTTAAAGCTAAATACTTACCTGTAAAATAAATCCTAATATAGCTACAATATAAATTATAATTACATTGTAGCTATTTTAGGATTAATATTTATTTTACAGGCAACTTTGTAATTATTTTAACCAGGTACAATAGCTGTAAAATAAATCCTAACCTAAGTTACAATTAAACCTAACACTATACTATCATTAAATTAATTAAATAAAATACCTACAATTATCTACAATTAAACCTAACACTACACTATCAATACATTAATTAAATACTAAACCTACAAATAACTACAATGAAATAAACTAACTAAAGTACAAAAAATAAAAAAGAACTAAGTTACAAAAAATAAAAAAATATCTACAAACATAAGAAAAATATTACAACAATTTTAAACTAATTACACCTACTCTAAGCCCCCTAATAAAACAACAAAGCCCCCCAAAATAAAAATTGCCCTACCCTATTCTAAATTACTAAAGTTACAAGCTCTTTTACCTTACCAGCCCTGAACAGGGCCCTTTGCGGGGCATGCCCCAAGAAGTTCAGCTCTTTTGTCTGTAAAAAAAACATACAATACCCCCCCAACATTACAACCCACCACCCACATACCCCTAATCTAACCCAAACCCCCCTTAAATAAACCTAACACTAAGCCCCTGAAGATCTTCCTACCTTGTCTTCACCATACCAGGATCACCGATCGGTCCTGAAGAGCTCCTCCGATGTCCTGATCCAAGCCCAAGCGGGGGGCTGAAGATGTCCATGATCCGGTAGAAGTCTTCATCCAAGCGGGGCAGAAGAGGTCTTCCATCCGATTGAAGTCTTCATCCAGGCGGCATCTTCTATCGACATCCATCTGGAACGGAGCGGCAGCATCCTGAAGACCTCCGACGCAGAACATCCATCCTGGCCGACGACTGAACGACGAATGACGGTTCCTTTAAATGACGTCATCCAAGATGGCGTCCCTCGAATTCCGATTGGCTGATAGGATTCTATCAGCCAATTGGAATTAAGGTAGGAATATTCTGATTGGCTGATGGAATCAGCCAATCAGATTTAGCTTGCATTCTATTGGCTGATTGGAACAGCCAATAGAATGCAAGCTCAATCTGATTAGCTGATTGGATCAGCCAATCGGATTGAACTTGATTCTGATTGGCTGATTCCATCAGTGTTATCGTTATAAAACTAAATTAGTGTTATCGTTATAAAACTTTATATTCCCTTTGAATTTTTTTAAAATTTGGCTGTTTTTCAGACAGAGCAGGAGCGAGATGCACTTAGTGTAATGGCGCGGTCGGGCCGGGCTGTGACTATACAGCTGGCCCGATGCGCTGTGTAACAAAAACAGATCCGCTCAGAAAAGCACAGAGCTGCACTTAGTGTAATGGCGCGGTCGGGCCGGGCTGTGACTATACAGCTGGCCCGATGCGCTGTGTAACAAAAACAGATCCGCTCAGAAAAGCACAGAGCTGCACTTAGTGTAATGGCGCGGTCGGGCCGGGCTGTGACTATACAGCTGGCCCGATGCGCTGTGTAATAAAAACAGATCCACTCAGAAAAGCGGGTCTGAAAAACAGCCATAATATAACGATAACACTAATATAATGTTATATAATTCTGCATTATGTGCAGAATTATATAACATTATTTTTTAGGTTTACTGACCCTTTAATTAAGCAAAACATTACAAAGATCTGTATACAAAAGATTAACAATTATTTAATACTTGTGTTGTAAGCAATGAAAGGATTTGCAAATCAAGAACAGTTCAGTATAAAGTGAGGAGATCAACATACTTTCAAGACAGGTTACACTTCCTGGAACAAATACTACACCTTCTGAAATAGAATGAATGAGAAAAGTTAAAATAAATCAGGGAACAGAGTGAAGATAAACAAATGGTGCTTATTAGCATATATTAAACACACTAATCAGTTCCCTGCCTGTGCAGCCAGTTATTACAAAACTGCCTATGACTGGACCTCCTGCCTTAAAGGGACACTAAACCCAAAAAAAAAAATCTTTCATGATTCAGGTAGAGAATACAATTTTAAACAACATTTCAATTTACTTCTATTATCTATTTTGCTGTATTCTTTATATATCCTTTGCTGAAGAAATGGCAATGCACATGGGTGAGCCAATCACACGAGGCATCGATGGACAGCCACCAATCAGCAGCTACCAAGCCTATCTAGATATGCTTTACAGAAAAGAATATCAAAAGAATGAAGCAAAATAGATAATAGAAGTAAATTAGAACATTGTTTAAAATTGCATGCTCTTTCTAAATCATGAAAGAAAAAATGTGTGTTTTATGTCCCTTTAAAGGACCACTAAATACAGTAGAATTGCATAATTAACCAGTGCATAATAAAAAAGATAAGGCAATAGCGCTAGATTTCACAAAAGCAGTAGATGTTTTTTTCTGGCAAATTTATTTTTCTCTTTTTTGCCAGCCCCCTGTACCATGTGACAGACATCAGCCAATGACAGACTAGTTTACATATACCCTGTGAGCTTGTTCACATTCTCAGTAGGAGCTGGTCCCTCAAAAACTGTTCATATAAAATTATTGTGCAAAATTTGATCATAGAAGCAAATTTGAAAAATTCTTAAAATTATGTGCTCTTTCAGAATCATGAAATGTAATTTTGACTTGAGGGTCCCTTTAACTTGCTGTATTACTAAGTAGTACTCTGAGCTACCGTATGGCATCAGTGACTGTTTCCCTACATGTCCTGAATATAATTTCAAATTTTATCTACCCTGTGTAAAATCTACTATACTACCTGATCTTTACATTCCTCAATTTGTTAATAAAAGATTTCTGCTTCACCCTAAAAATTGAGTAATTTGTTGCTACTCTCTTTTCTTATATTGCAACAGCTTTTTTGTATTATAAGTATTTCACTTATCCTTTTAATACAGTCTAACTGCAAACAGCTGATACACACCTCTAACAATTGCCTGGACACTGCAATTAAGATCTAAAGCACATTATTATTATTATTATCATTTATTTGTATAGTGCCGCCAAATTCCATAGCGCTGGGTACAGTGATGGGGGTATACAATGACAAGTATTTGTGATAAAATACAAAACATAACAAAACTAAACACATCTAGTACAGGAGGAAGAGGGCCCTGCTTCAGAGAGCTCACAGTCTACAGGTTTAGGGTGCAGAGACATAAGGTTGGTGGTAGCTTTCACTTCAGTTGTAGTTGCAGCAGTGAGTCAGGCAGTTCATGTATTAGTTTGGTTAGGATAAGGAGATATGGTAAACCTCTCAAATAGGTGGGTTTTCAAGGAGCATCTGAAGCTATACAAGGTTGGACACAGTCTCTTTGGAGTGGGGTAGAGAGTTCCAGAGGACAGGAGCAGCACGTGCAAAGTCTTGGAGACGGGAGTGGGACGTAGAGATAACAGGAGTGGAGAGACGTAGGTCAGAGTTTGATCAAAGAGGACAGGGTGGGGAATATTTCATGATGAGAGAGGAAATATAGTTTGGAGTTAAACTGTTGAGTGCTTTTTAAGTTAGGGTTAGTAGTTTAGATTGTATTCTGGAGTGTATGGGGAGCCAGTGTAGAGACTGGCAGAGCAGAGGAGCTGATATAGATCGGCGACTTAGGTGGATGAGTCTAGCAGAAGCATTCATAATAGATTGGAGGGAGGAGAGGCTGTGTTTTTGAAGGGCATTTAGAAGTAGATTGCAATAATCAATGCATGACAAAATGAGGGAATGAATAAGTATTTTTGTAGTTATTTGAGTAAGGAAAGGACAAATTCTGGAAATGTTGTGTAGGTGTGAAAGGCAGGATTTGGTAAGCACTTTTATATGTGGGTTGAATGTGAGTTCTGAGTCAAGTGTAACGCCAAGACAGCGAACCTGGGGTGAGGTGTTGAGAATAGAGTCTCCAACCATCAGAAAAATGTCAGGTGTTGGATATCTCGAAGAGGGGGGGAATAAGAAGCAGCTCAGTTTTAGACAGATTGAGTTGGAGGTAGTGTGAAGATATCCAAGAGGAAATTGCAGAGAGGCAGTTGGAAATCTGGTTGAGTAAAGAGGGAGAGATATCAGGAGAGGAAATATAGATTTGGGTATCATCAGCATATAAATGGTACTGGAATTCAAAGGAGGCTATAAGTTTCCCAAGGGATGATGTATAGAGAGAGAAAAGCAAGGGACCCAAGACAGATCCTTGTGGTACTCCAACTGAGAGATGCATATGATCACAAGATATGTTGTTAAAGGAAACTGAAAAAAGAGTGTTTTAAGAGATATGAGGCAAACCAGGAGAGGGCTGTGTCTTGGATGCCAAATTAATGTAGTATTTTTAGGAGGAGAGGATGGTCAACTGTGTCAAAGGCAGCAGACAGGTCAAGAAGAATTAGTAAGCAGTAGCGGCCTTTTGCTTTAGCTGATAAAAGGTCATTTGTTACTTTAGTAAGAGTTGTTTCTGCTGAGTGTTTAGGGTGGAAACCAGATTGTAGTGGATCAAGTAAGGAGTTAGTTGTGAGAAATTGAGTTAGCCGATTATAGACCAGTCGTTCTAATAATTTTGAAGCAAAGGGAAGTAAGGAGACCAGTCGATAGTTAGAACTGGTGGAGGGGTCAAGCGGTTTTTAGGATTGGTATGATTGACGCATACTTGAAGGTATCAGGAAATGTGTAAGTGTTGAGAGATTGGTTAAAAAGATGAGTTAGGGTAGGGGTTAGTGAAGCAGAGAGAGAGGGAAGAAGTTGTGAAGGAATAGGGTCAAGTGGGCAGGTTGTGAGATGAGCCTAGGATAGGAGTACAGAGACTTCTTCCTCTGTTACAGGAGGGAAGTAGCCTAGAGTTTTGTTAATATAAGGGGTGGGTAGGATTGCTGGGTTTGAGGGGTGTGAGGTGGAGATATCTTTTCTAATGGTGTCAATTTTATTTTTGAAATGATCAACAATAATCTGAGTAGTGAGGTTGGTAGTGGGCAGGGGTGCAGTTGGATGTAGAAGGGAGTTAAAGGTTGAGAACAGATTTCTGGGGTGGGATGCGTGAGATGATACAAGGGAGGAGAAATAGACTTATTCAGCATATTTAATTCACACTGCCTTCTCAAACTAACACCTATAATTAACATATATTCTGAAATTCCATTTTAATTGCCTTAGATCTATTGCAAATTGAACCGCTAGATCCTTTTAAACCCATAAACACTGCACTATGATACACTCAATTAATCAAGGTGCAGCAAATAACAATGACCTCTTACTACCATTGTTTAAATGCCCTCTTTCACTATAGAACAATATTCGTACTAAACAAGGCCATTGTGATCATTATACATTTTCGATTATGCTCTTAGCCATCACCCTATTAACAGACTACTATGCCCCTCTTTATTCTTTCAGGACCCTATCTATACATTATACCTATTTTGCTTGGGGGTGCTTCTAATCTAGACCATAACATTTGGTGATGAAAAAAGTTGACTGCAAAGCTATATGCGGGGTAAGCAGGAGGTAAAGATGGATCCCATCTTTTATTACCTGATCCTACTTTTATTTTATTAAATCTGTTTGTTTGCTCTTTGTTGATCACTGAACATTTAAATATGTACTAACTTGCAGATTAAACGGTTGCTACATTAATAAAAGGGTGTTCAAAGCACCCAACAGAAAGACCCCTTCTTCCCCTTTTTATGTTCTTTTGCAACCTTGAAAAATATATTTATTATGACACTAAAATAAAATGTTCTTGTTTATTGTCTACCTTCAACGTTTCTACACAGCTGGGCATCTCTAGAGGAATTATGTTCTTATTTTCTCGGTTTCAAATGTATTCTTTCATGCACCTTTGCCCTTAAACTCTTCTAATATGTATTCGTACATTTCAGTATAATGACTATAACTCTAACTTGTTTCTACATTGGTACGCTGGTCTACTGTTGATTTGAAGACATCAAAAACATAACTTTTGAAGCACTGCAACATTTAGAATTCCTCTGTTATTTATGTTTCCATTCTATATATTGTGGATTTAGTTTAAGGTCATCCATTATACTACCATAAAAAAACTGGAAGCCATTTCAATTGGGTTAACCCATAAAGCTACCCAGGTGCACTTTTTTGATTGGGTCTGGGTTTGTTTGCTGACATTTCATATACAGTATAAGAGCATGGGGAAATTTAAGGTAAAAGTTTACTTTGGCCACATTTAGAAATCAATCTTAATCCTTTACAAACGTGTATCTAATGAAAAACACCATTAAAGTATAAGGGGAGGTGCATAGATCAATCGTTTGATACATTTTCCTAAAGTATTGTTAATGACCCTTGGTCAGTTTTCTCCATTCTTTAGAAGTGCTATGATTACTTTATAAACATATATTCATGGACCATATAAATAGCTTGCGGTATCATTGTTTATTACAAGAATTTTTTTGTGACAAAATGCCACAGATTAAGGCTAGAGGTAAAAAAGATTTAATCCCAGGCAACAGAATCAGTTTTCAATGTAAGAACAATCAAATTGTATATATAGAATTTGTTTCTGTTATGTATTTTAGTTCCCTGAGGTGGAGTAATCAGAAGATCAGAATGGGCAGATCCACCATCTAACGGGTAGAATGTGAGAACCCAGTACAAATGTCCAACTAGGTTAACAAAGTGTAATTAATGTGATTAAACTCACCTGATGCTTGTTGTCTTTTCTTTTTAACCACTGGGGAAAACCTAAGCTGGTGAGAGAATGAAGTAGCTGAAGCTGCAGGTTTGCAGCTTAAATTGACAATGCTGTTACATGCACTGTTTATTATTTGTTGTATAAGCAAACAAGCTGTACAGCAGTAGACAACATTATTTGTTTAGTTAACTCTTTAAGGGCAGAGGAAATTTCCAAGTTCTGAACATAAACAAAACCTAGAATTTGAGTTATATGTTTGTTTAACCATAATTACCTCTTTCATATTAAGTGCACCCACTTATATATTGATTTTTAGAGGACAAATATGGCTTTCTTTTGGAATCAAATATTAATATATGAACTATAATTCAATATGAATAAAATCTAAGTAAGTGTGAGAAATTAAGAAATTGTATTTTTTCCAAACACACACATACATTTTTTGTGTGTAAATATCATCATCCTGATAGGTTTTACTGCAATAAAACACCCATATAGAGTACAACAGTGCACCCCATGTACAGGTTGTCTGGGATATTGGGTTGTTACAGGCCAAAATATGAGTCCTGCCCCTTACATGGACATTTGACATATTGATTTTCTTGGTCTATATCGCCTTTATCGCAGAAAGGCAGCCCAGGAAAGAAAATGACCCTGATGATGCCATACCATTTCGAACAGTAGACAACCCAGGTTATTAAAAATTGAGTATGTCCAGTCTTTTTTTGTAGATATTTAGTCACAAAACCTGACCAAATGTAATAGTCATATTGATTTTTTGCTTTTTTCACACAAACACTGTACTTTCACTGATTATATCATCTTCCTTATATGTGTTACTGCTATAAAACACTCATATTTGTGTTCAGTTATGTCCCACAAGTACAAAAATAATCTCATGTCAACTTTTATGAGGTTTCAGGAAGTTACAGGGTCTTTTATGGTGCTTGCCCATTTCAGTTTTCATTCATGGAAATTTGACCAATTGGTTTGCTAAACCTATGTGGCCTTTGAGACAATATGGCAGCCCAGGAATGAAAGTTGGTGACAAACCATTTACAAAAATAGGCAACCTGGGGTATTTCATAAAAGGTATGTCCAGTTTTTTTTGTAGCCATTTGGTTACAAAACCTGACCAAATTTAGTGGTCTTATTTTTTTTGCATTTTTTCACACAAACACTGCACTTTCACTGTTTATATCATCTTTCTTATATGTTTTACTGCTATAAAACTCCCATATTTGTGTTCAGCGATGTCCCACAAGTACAATAACACTCCCCATGTACAGGTTTTATCGGGTTTCTGAAAGTTACAGGGCTTGCCTATTTCAGTCTTCATACATGGAAATTTGACAACATTGATTTTCTGGGGGCCTATGTCTCCTTGAGACAGTATAGCAGCCCAAGAATGATCTAGGTCCATTTTGGTATAATTGATGCAACTATTTGACTGCCAAATACAATCATATAAAAAAGTGAACTGTTTCACAAACTTTGGGTTTCTCACTGAAATTACTTACACACAACTACTGCAGACATAAGACAAATAGTTGCAAAAGCTTCTCTGGGGTCCTATTTGTTCAGAAACAGCTGAAATGCATGTATTTGCAATTCGTTTTTGACAATTAGAAGGCCACTAATTGCAGCTGGGCACTGCACTTGAAATTCATGACAGTGAAGGGGTTAATAAGTTAGCTTGTAAGGTTCATTTTTGCTTTAGTGTAGAGATTTTCCTCCCATCTGGCACCTCTCTTTCCTCCTCAACCCTACTTGTCACTACCATCTTAGGTATGCAGTTTAGGGCTTTTTTAAAATAAAAAAAAAAGTATATATTTATGTATTTATTTCTGTTGTGTAGGAGTCACTCCTTACCCTCCAACCTCCCTGTTTCCCTCCAACAGCGCTCTTAACCTCCCCCTGCCTGCCGCCATATTCGTTACTGGCAGCTTTTTGTTTTGTTTTATTTTTTAATTATTTTTCCTTTTTTCTTTAGTGTAGTGCCCAACCTCACCCTCCATTCTCCAAGATTCCTTTTTTTCCATAGTGTAGGGCCTCCTCCCTCTCTCTGGATTCTTATTTTTTCTGTAGTGTAGGGTACCCCATCCCTCTCACCATCCACGATCACCGCCCACTCACCTCAATCACCTCCTACCAGCTCTGATCCCAGCCCTCCACCCACGACAGTATCTGATACAAGCAGTGACATTGCCTGTATAAGAGCTGCCTTCTTATGATAACAGAGCACAATTAGTGCTCTTTTACCATATGAAGGCAGATTTCTTCTGCCCCCTAGTTGTCTCCTACTGCAAAGCTGACAGTGGGCCGCAACTTGCACCAGTGTGTTGGACATAGGTACTAGGTCAGCACAGTACGCTGACCAAAGCACTGTGTAATGTAATATCTACGTCTATTTGGCACAAGGGGTTAAAATGAGGAAGAAAATAAAATGACTGTATTTGCACATGCCAGAAGTATACTCTCTTACAAGTCCTGGGACTAACATCCTGACTAACATACAGTAAAGTGCTTTTAAGATGTGACTACTAAGGAAAATTGTAAAATATTTTTCATTTTCTACATAGTGATGTTTATGTGATATTTTCTTATCACCTTTTTACAGATATACTACATCACTTTCAGGTGATTCTTCATTTCTCTAACAAGTCCCTTTAAATGTCTAAACTTAAATGTATTACTATAATTAAACGTACTAGGATTTTTAATGTAAAAACAGGGATCAAATAAGATTTGAAAAGGTTAATTTAGAAGGACTTTACAAGGTATATTACCATGCTATATCAAATGCATTATTTTTTATTACCTTCTATACTCTAATAACGTATCTACTTTATGCCTAATTTTAACATGGAGCTAACCATAAACCAAACCGTACAAGTGAAGTCAGGACCGGCTCAACCATGGGACCAAAATGGGTCCAATGGACCCAGTCAACATTTGACAAGGCACAGCATTTCAGTGACTGAGTCAGTCAATGTCAGGCCCAGACCACTCCTGTCTTCTGTCTCTATAGGGGAAGCTGCATGCTCCCATCAGCCAACATAACCTTATCATGCACAAAGAAAAGTGCATTTCTTCCATAACTTGTATCTCATGCCACAACTGTGTATAAGCATGTAGGTAGGCAGGCTTAGTAAGGTCAGCTGACAGGCTAGTATATATGTGAATCAGTAATGTGCTATAGCACTACACTACAAAGCAAGAATTCTTAAGTGGATAATATTAATTTTGGGTTATTATCTATATTACAAATAAGCTTGCTGCTCAGAACCCATGTCAGGCTGTGTGATTATGTCTGTCAAGGAAACAAAAAACTAGAGTTGAGAAGTGGTTCAAGCAATGGCCTAGCAAGGGCAGTACAGATTCATAATTTAAAGATAAGGTCAAATTCAGGCTATGGCAAGCAGGATAACAAATTAAGGGTAAGGTACAAGCAAAACTCCAGAATCATGAATCAGACACAGAAATAGCACAGCCTTGAACAATCCAGTACAAAGATGCTATTACAAGCATTGTGTTAATTGCAAGAACATCAGGTGTCAAGACAATGCAAGGAAAACACAACAAGGAGGTAATACCGTTCACAGAAAGATAGCACACTGCTCACACATACTAAGTATCCTAGGCATGCAAAACAGAGGGCGCTTCATGTACACATCAATGATATAAAGACAATCAAAGTATAAAAATCACAGGGCACTAACTAGGGATGGGCGAATGTTTCTAAAAATTCGAAATTTAAAACGAATTTTGATACATTTGTTCGTTCAAATCGAATTTCGAATGTTTATATAACATTCTAACATTCTATTTTCGAATTTTCGTTTCGAAATTTTTAATAAAATTTGAAAATATTCGTTCGAATAATAGAATGTTTAGCTATGTATTCATTCAATTTCGAAATGTAATATTCGAATTCGAATGTCACATTCGAATTCGAATGTCACATTCGAATTCGAATGTCACATTCGAATTTGAAATAGTATTTCTAGTCTAATACTGTGTTTTAAATGTGATATTCGATTCGAATGTGATATTCAATTCGAATGTGACATTCAAATTCGAAATAGTATTTTTAGTCTAATACTGTGTTTTATAAATGTAATATTCGAATTCGGATGTGACATTCGATTTGAATGTGATATTCGATTCAAATGTGACATTCGAAGTAGTGTTTCTAATCTACAATTGTGTTTTATAAATGTAATATTCGAATTCGAATGTGATATTCGAATGTAACATTCAAATTCAAATATGACATTCGAATTCGAATGTGACATTCAAATTCGAATGTGACATTCGAAAACTGTAAATAACATTCGAAAATCGAATTTTTAAGAATATTCGTTCTTATCAAATTCTATTATGTAAATCGAATTTCTACGATAATATTCGTTCTAACATTCGAATTCGGATATAAACACATTCGCCCATCCCTAGCACTAACACAGTGTTGCAGCACTCTTTTATGCTGTTGGGGGTGTTCTGGAGACTCACAGTGCTCCAGCTCACTGGGTCCCGGCTGACAGCTCCTCTCCAAAGGGAATAGTGCCGCAAATAGTAGCAGTTCAAATAAAGCTTAGTTAAAAGGAATTGAAATAATAAAAACCTTTAAAAAGTAGTACACTGATTGCTTAAAGGGATATAAAAGCTTTCCATTTATTTTGGTTCTCAAATTTGTCTCGTTCTCTTGGTATCCTTTGTTGAAAAGCACACCTAGAAAGGCTCAAGAGCACCAATGCACTATTGGGAGTAAGATTTTGATTGGTGGCTATGTCTCTTATCATTGGCTCACCAGTTTTGCTTAGTTAGCTTCTGGTAGTTTATGGCTTTATACCTCTTAACCCGTTTAAAGGGTTAATAACAAATTTATAAGAATGCAATAGTGTAATAATATAATGCTGCAACACGTTAGATCATTTTCTTTTTGCACTTTTATGTCCCATTAAACAATTTTGTTTAGGCAGCAGAGTATAGGTGCATTGACTATTTACACTTAAAGTACCACTAAGCACAGTGGAATAACATAATGAATAGATGCATAATAAAAAGACAAGACACAAGCACATAGTTTGAATTTCAAATGAGTAGTAGATTTTGATCTGACAAATTTCAAAGTTAGTTCTAATTTTTTTACCACTGTATCATGTGGCAGTCATCAGCCAATCATAAAATGCATATACTGTATATATATTCTGTGCCCCCTGATGAAAAAGTAGTCCATACTAAATAGTCTTTATCTTTTAAAATATGGTTAAAAATGCTATCACATTTTTCTAAAACATTTTTATAATTTATTACCCAAATTGTAAAAAAGTGTTTACATTTAAAGTAAAATTAATCAAGTAGAGGCAGGTGTGTACTTTATGCAAATGTTCCTTAGCCGACTGATAACTCCCATTAACTAGTAGGTACAATGTGTATTATCTGGAACTAATAATTATGTATTCAATTAAATTTAAATTTAACCACTTCGCTACAGGGAAATTCAGAGAAAAACTTGTTCAAAGTACTGGAGATTTTTTAGCAGTTTTGCTATCACTCTGTTTAAATAGAAATAGAGCCTTTGTTTTTTGACTTACCTATGATCTAGGCCCATTTTGATATGTTTGATGCCACTGTTTGGCCCACAAATATGATCATATAAAAGAAATCATTGTGACTCCCAATTCTTATTTGGACAGAAGGAAAATGGGTTCTGATAATACTAGAGGTAAATATAGAACTTCTCAGCTTAAGTTTGAAAATAAGATTTTTAATCTACTTTATGAATCGTTAAATTTGGTAGATGTATGGAGACTCTTAAACCCTAGTAATATGGAATATACGTGTTGTTCTAAAACACATAATACCCTCTCGAGATTAGATTTGTTTCTTGTTTCTGAATTTTTGATTTCTAGAGTTGAGAAGTGTACTATACACGATTTGGTTCTGTCAGATTATGCTCTGGTGATTTTATCATTTAAAACAAGGAAGAATTTTACTTTTAATTCGTTTTTCCCCCCACATATTTAAGAGATTTGGTTAAATTTAAAAACTTCCTTATCACTTCATGGGGAGAATTTAAAGCGTTTACCAGCCATTGCAGAGAGGACATCCAATTATTTTGGGAGACTGCTAAGGTATATCTAAAAGCAGAAATCAACACTTATGTAGCAAGATTAAAAAAGGAAAATGCGAGGAAGGATAAGAATCTTTCAGATAGGGTGAGGGAAGCATATACCTTATACCTAAAAAAATCCAAGCAATATAAATTCAAATAATTACTTTCGAATTAAGAAAGAAAGAGAAACCTTTTTGCTAGGAAAGGCACAGGAACTCCTTTATAAAAATGCAGCTAGATTCTCGGAATTTGGCAACAAGGCTGGTAAATTGATGGCCTTAACATTTAAAAGACAAACTAGGAGGAAGCCAGTTGCAGCTCTGAAAGTAAAAGATACAATTTATGCAAAGCTCGAGGAAATTGCACAGTTGTTTCAGAATTTCTATACTGATTTATATACATCACAATGTCCAGACTTGTGCAAAATTACAGAATTTCTGGATGGCATTGATATTCCCCAGATCTCAAAGAAAGATTGTGAGGCCTTAAATCAACCAATTACGGAAAATGAGATCCAAAAAACTATCAATATGATGGCCAGGGGGAAAACCCAAGGACCGGACAATTTGCCTTTTGAGTTTTATCAGATGTTGCGGGTTGAGATTGGTCCAGTTTTGAGGGATCTTTATAATGCTTATTTTAGTTTAGGTCTTAAAACATCAGAAAATTTTAAAAGGGCGAATATTTACTTTAATTCCTAAGAGTATTAAGGACCCTTCAAATATTGCCTCATATAGTCCCATTTCTCTGCTGGGTCTTGATTACAAAATCTTAATGAAGATTCTGGTGGATAGATTGAAGCCAATTTTCCCTGGGGTAATTCATCGGGACCAGGCGGGATTTATCATGGGTAGGGCATCAGAGTTCAATATAAGAAAAATTTTGCACATAATTTACCATTATGGGGGGGGCTGCTCTGCTCTGCCTGAGGCCTTCCTGCTATCTCTGGATGCAGAGAGGGCCTTTGACAGAGTGGAGTGGCCCTTCCTGGTACAAGTTCTGGGAAAGTTTGGAATTAGGGGACAATTTAGTGACTTTGTTGTTAATATTTATTCAGATATCAAAGCTTCTATGTTGATTAATAATGGTATCTCGGATACCTTTAGCTTGACAAGAGGAACCCGACAAGGGTGTCCTATGTCCCCTCTACTGTTTGATTTGATAATTGAACCTTTGGCTATTAGCTTGAGAAAACTGCTGAAAAGGAAAGGAGGAATTTAATAAATAAACCTCACATTTTCTATTTTTGTTGCACAAAGAAGGAAAACTGTGAACCTCACATTTTCCAAAAACAAATAAGAAATAATCATTACACATATATATAGCAACCTAAAAAAAAAAGTTATAAGTATAGCAAAGATATACTGATTATTAGAGGCCATTGGTTCACATAAGATAGGGGGATGTTCACGACAGCAATTACATATCTATAAGATTGAAATATTTTAAATAGAACAGTATATGTTTCAAACTGCCTAACACAAGTGACTACAATTAGGACAGCACAAATGTATAACAAGATACAGCATGATAATATTCTTATCCACAATTACTCAGGCAATTCTTATTATCCACTGTCAAACGAAATATATTGTATACCATTATACCTCGTAGCTTAAGCATATGATTGTAAAACATATACATTAATTGGGTGAACATAGGGGAAAATTGTGGTATATTACGAGGAAAACCGCGAGAGTAACTACTGGGGGGAAACCCAGAGCACCTTGAGATACTCGCATATGTTAGAATAAAACACATGCGGGGGGGTAGGAGACCAAAAATATAGAAAGAAAGGGCGCAGACTTTTATAAAGCCCATTGGCCAGAGGAGCTCCATAAGCTTATTGTATTGTGGTTGTTTAATCACTGGGGAATAATGAGCGATAGCCTGAGAAAACGTTGCCGCTAAATAAACATGAAAATTAAAGTGTTCTCGGGGCTGGAGTAAAATATTTTGATATAGTGCATATTAATTAATTATTGAAAGCACAGACTTCGACTGCATGTAGTGAAGCAATAGTAAATAAAAGTAGAGGGCAGTTTAGTGTAATATCTACGTACATTTTGGGACTATGACAAGGGAGGAGCCAGTTAGCAAGTGAGCGACATGTGTATTACAAGAGCAATCCCTGCAAAGAGCTTGAATCTGCTATTGCTTTTATAGAGATGAAATACATGAATATTGCTGCGAGTAGAAAATGTGATAAAGGGTCAAAGTTAGCTCTAGGCCAAGATGTGGTTACGTCTGATCTGAAATATAGGGAGAACATTTTCTTTATTATATGTGTAGACCTTGTCACCTGGGCACGGGCCCTATACCCAAAGACAGGTCAACTAAATTGAGAAACGTGTACTCCGTTAGAGGAACATTGTACCCAACCACTGCAGCTCCCTAGTAGTGAAAGTTAACATCTATTTCACAGAAACATGACAAACAGGGTTAAACAAATATATGCGATAACTGGTTAATACCGGAGAAATATGGACATTAGAGATATTTATCAAACAGTTAACCTCACCATAACCGACTATTGCATTGCCCATGTCTGATAACTAGACTAAAAGCAGTAGCTACCTACAATGAACTAAAAATAACTATACTACTGGCCTCTATAAGCAGCAAAATATGCATAAAACAGTACCTGCCTGTTTGTAACGCGTAAATAAGTGTATGGGTCAGTACTATACCTCATTCCAGACAGTAGTTTTGCAACTAATAGTTATAAGCTTCTGACTTAAGCAGGTCAGGCAATAGTGGTTACATATAGTTACTAGCGTATGTGAAGGCAGTACTGTATGCTAAATTGGAGCACAATAATATTGAAAATATAAACTAACATAACAACATTCAGGTCCTGATATTACTAGGAAACCCTTTAAAATACAATTAAATAGAGTTATAGGTATATATTTTAGGATTATAAGCCTCATTATCTGAAGAGCAGGGTAAGCTGGGATTATCCCCAGACGTATAGAGGAGTCTCTCAATCAACAATCCAGCAACTAAAATATAGAGTAAATAAATAAATTGGGCTTCAATTAGTACTATAGCTAGTAGCAAGTCAGACCTATGCCACAAAACTAATTGTATGAAAACTTTTTATAAAACTCTTGCATAAATCCAGGGCATGGCTGAAAAAAAAAACCTTTAAACTCTAAATCACATATAAACAGAGTGCAAACATGTCCCATATAGAGCAATAGTCAAATACAATTGGAACCATGTGACAACAAAGGGATAAGTAGATTAATGGAGCAAGTATCCGGGGAAGTGTAAGAGTAACCCCATTTTCCATTTACTGAGTGTTCCTGTTAGTGATGAAATACTAATAATAAAGAGTTAATCCACTTTCACAAGCCCATAGGGGACTAATAGGGGTTTGAAAAATACAGTCCGCTGTGCCACACATTAACAGAAAAGGTTAAACGATAATTCAAAGCGCAAACAATTAAAGCTGAGTTAGTGCAAGAGAAACCCAGAACCAGACTTCACCAAGTGACCGTTTTAGCCTGCTTCAAAGTAGGTCAACACCTGATCATCAAAGCCATATCGATCACACAACGGAGCACAATGGAGCTGCAAGCTCCCCGGTAGCAAAAAACTGAACTCTGTTGTCCCACTCTGTAGCAGTCGCTCATCGAGGCCATCCGAGTGCAAAACGTAGCCTCCCCAATTCGGCACAGCTTTAGCCCCTGCAAAAGACACTGACACTCCTTGCTTGGTCTTGCCGACACAGAGCTGAGGGGAAACTGCCCGAGCATTGCTGCCATCTGTGGAGACCACGCACATTGCGCTCAAAGGTATGTTCATCAACAAGTTCAGGTCCCTTCTAAAACATGCCGGGTCAGTAATCAAGCTGGAAACAGCATTGGTAGTAAGGGAACCCCCATAGCCAGCATCAGAGATGAGCCCATCTTTGCTGCAGTGATAGTAGACGCCTTCTTGCTCTGGGAGATCAGCCTGGCTGCGCGAGATCTCAGAAATCGGCGCTGCAAAATAAACATTCTGGGAAATAGTAGAAGCAGTAGGGTTCACAGTATGGGTAATATGGCAATTAGCTGATCGCAGGGTATTATCCTCTCTCACCGCTCCACCAGCTAAACACTCATATAAAGTCCGTTTTAGGTTGTCAAAGTGAACTTGAAAAAGCTGCGTCACAGATAGCTGCCAGCCACGTGCAGCCTCCATTATAGCCCGACTTCTAAGTGACCAAGAACAACCATCCAAAAGTTCCCAATGTTACCATTGATGTTGCGCTGAATAGGGGTTCCTTTTATTGCAGTAGTAGTTGTGTTAAATATCGATAAATATCAGTTATAAAATATGAAAGCCAGGAGCTCTCAACACACACGTCTGAATCCCTTGAAAGCTGGCTCCGCCCCCCTCGGATGTTTCCATTTTTGATCAAGAAGATCGATCTTTGGTGTTTTAACCAAGTATTAAGGTATTATCTTTGGAGTGGCAGGAAAGCTAGAATTAAGCTTTCTAAGCTGTATCAACCGTATTGTAAAGGAGGTCTAGCTTTATAGAATTTAGAATGGTATAATCGTGCTTCTATATTACGCTTCCCGGTGGATTGGTTAAGTCGGTCTTTTATATATTCAGATGAGCTCCTAGAAAATCAGGTCTGCTCCCCATTTTCTCTGAATTTTGTCTTATTTGCTTCTGATAGAGAACTAGGTGGGACTATCTTAGAACATCCTTTATATAGAGATATAATACGGACTTGGAGAAATCTATCTAAGGGTTTGGGTTCACAAAGAATCTCGAAATGGCTGCCGATAAAGGGGAATGGGAATTTTCCATTAGGTAATATGTCTGATATCTACGATACATGGTCACCATTCAAACCTTTGATTGTGAAGGATTTCTATGATTACAAACGAGATAAACTATACTCATTTGATAATTTTCAGAAAGAATTCCCAGCAATGCAAAGAAAACATACTTTTTATTTCCTACAAGCAAAAAGCTATATTCTTAGTTTAAATAAGACTTTTCCTAAATTATGGGTTGATCATCCCCTTATTGATCCTAAATTGCCTGAAAAAAGGTTATTGGCGGTTATTTATAGATTCCTTATGTCCATAGAAGAAAAGGAATCAATACAGGAGTTGACTAGAAACTGGGCAAAAATAGCAGGTCTGGAGGATTTAGATAAAGCATTATTGAATAGTCTTAAATTAACTCAAAGACTTTTTACATCCTCGTATTATAGAGAGACACAATTTAGGATAGTACAGAGGGATTATTTAACTCATCATAGAGTAGCTAAATGGAATAGGAAAGTAACCAATGTCTGCCCTAAATGTTCTTCTCAAGATCCTAACCTGAACCATCTGCTGTGGGAATGCCCCAAGCTCAAACAAAATTTGGGGAACAATAGAATATTACCTCTCTGTGATAGTTAAAGGGAAGATACAGTTGGAAGGGGCTTCTATTTCCTTTCTGGTAATTCATAATTCTTGGAAAAAGAAAACAAATTTTATAATTACAGTAATAGTAATTATTAGGACGCTTATTTTTAAAAACTGGATTACCTCTAGAATACCTTCTATTATGGAAGTTAAAAAACTCCTGCTGGACTCAGCAATTAAAGCAGCTTTTGAATTTAAGTTAAATGGGGCAAGAGGAAGTGGTTTCCTTAAGACTTGGAGGGACTTTGTTTGTAGCCAAAAGGAGGATTTTGTACTCTACATTGAGCAAATTATTAACTTAAAGTTGACTTGAGGGGAGATGAGGGGAAGGTGATTGAGTAGAGATAAGTGGGTAGATCAAATCAGATATATTTATTTGGAGGGGAGTGGAGGAGGAGGTGGGGGAGAGAATACCCCTCCCCCCTTTTCTTTTCTTTTTGTTGTTGTTTTTTTGTTGTTTTTTTTTGTTTTTTTGAAGGAGGGACAGGGGAAGGAGGGAATAGAGGATATGATAGAGGATACAAGAAGGGGAAATATTTTTTTTCTTCTATTCTGTATTTGGGAATCTCCTTTTTGGAGACATGTTGTTTATATGTATTGAGGATAGTACCTGATTTGTATGTTGTCTGTGTTTTTCTTATGTATGTTAATAAAATAAAATAAAATAAAAAAAAAAAATCATTATCTTTTTCACAAACTTTGGAATTCTTACTGAAATAATTTTTAAACAACTTCTGCAGTCATAAGATAAATGGTTGTATAAGCTTCTTGCAATTTTTGGCTATTAGTAGGCTGCTAATTGCAGCTGTGCACAACACTTCTGCAATTTCCAGCAGTAAAGTAGTTAATCAGTTAGCTTGTAAGATTCATATTTGCTCTAGTGTAGGGATTACCCTCCCCACTTGACACCTGCCACCCTCTGATCCCTATGTTATCCCTCCCAAACAGATTTCTTCCCCTCCCCCCACTGGTCATCACCATCTTAGGTACTGGCATACAGTCAGGGGTTTAATTTATTATTTTTTAATATTTATGTTTTAACATTTTTGTAATGTAGCTCTCTAAGGCTCCACCCTCCCACTGCTTACTGCCATATTTGTTACTTGCAGCCAGTCTGTCAATAACACATTATTGTTATTTTTTGTTTAGTTTGTATTTTATATATATATATATATTTCTGTTCTGTAGGGACTCCCTTTTCTTTCAAGATCCCCATTTCCTGTAGTGTAGTGTCCCAGTCCCCTCCAGCCAATAGTTTATTTCCATAGTGTAGGGCCCCATCTCTCCCTCTCCCTTCATGATCTTTTTTCCATAGTGTAGGAAACCCTGCTCCTCCTTCCCCCCTGATATGCCTGATGAAACAGCGTTGGTGCTGAGAAACGCATTGCATGTGTACAAGGAGGGTTATTATATGCCCTGTCTGTTGGTTCCTGTTTTTATTATTTTAAATAAATTACATTTTTAACTTTATTGGAACCTCTATTGATCTCTTCATACACCCACTACCATTTGTTTCTTTCCCTATTGGGGATTGAATTTGTTGGCCTTCTGGCCTTTTGCTGCTGGAGCCTGTTCCTGTGATCCTATTCTAAGGATTTAAAGTACAAGTGTTCCTGTATACACGTTGTAATTCCAGCAAGCTGGATTGCTGTGATTACCCAGTATGCACCTGATAGCACTGTATGAGTGCTATTGAAAAATGTGAGTACCCTGTTGTGGATTTATTCAGCTTTTGTTTTATTCTGACTGGTACACACAAGCGCCTCTCTTTTTTTCCCATTTTCCTTCTAGATGTCAGTCCATTATTGATGTGAGGAGAGAGCAGCTCTACTGATTTGATCTGTATTTCTGAATGGATTTATCGCCATAAGGGACTATTTGGTTCTATATATATATATATATATATATATATATATATACTTCATACTTATATCTGTATATATAGTGTTATATATATTTTTGGGTTTACATTGGATATTGTGCACCCCCTATCAGGATCTCTGTATTGAGATTCAACTTGTTTTCCGCCCTCCTCTGCTGGGTAGCCCACCCAAACCCCTCCTTCATTTCCACCTCTCCCTCTCTGCAGCAATGAAAGATCGATACACACAGTGTCACCCTCTTTAACTGATCGTGCTACCTTACCATTTGAAGGCAGATGCCTTCTGGCCGCTGGGTGCGGCTTCTACTGTCTAAGCTGACAGCTGAATTTGCAACATGCGCCTCTGTGTTGGACATAGGTACTACATCAACAAATCATGCTGGGCAAAGTACTGTTTGATGTAGTATTTAGATCCATATGGTGCAAGGGGTTAAATATCTTCTACTTAAAAGGAACATTAAACTGCTGAGTACAACTACAGTAGAATGATTACTACTCACTATTGTATTGCTTTTCCTTCTGTGCCTGCAGCTGTCGTCAAAGTCATCCTCTTATTTTAACCATTTACAAGTAAAGGTTAGTGAAGCTCTGCATCTTCCTACTGGTAGCCACCATCTTGGAGCTTATATTTGTTTTGTAACTTTTAAACTGTGTGAAAAAACTCCAAAAATGTATCTCTTTCTATTATGTGAGCTAAACTAAAGTGCAAAGTACAGCTGTCGAAAAGCCGGTAACATCACAGATCTGCAAAGTAAACTGCTTCCATCACATGATGCAATGATACAACTGCTAAAAGATGGCGGCACCCAGTACAAAATGAAGAACTTTAGCATATGTATTCTGTAATGAGTTAAAATAAGAAATTGGCTTTAACGAGCCATGCAGGTACAGTAGGGAAAACAATGGCTTGTTGACTAGTAACAATGCTACTTTAGTTGTACCAAGGTATCTAATGTCCCTTTAACATTTTTTACATTTAACAAAATCCCTTTAGCTATAGTTATAAGAAAATAATATTATAAACCTTAGTTTATGAATGCTTAATCTTCTTTTTTTGGATTTGGAATCAACCAATTAATGTTTGTTCATCTAAATCAACTTTCCTAGATCTGCATTATAAAGTCATATTTATACTACAGTCTACATCATCCTTTGACACAAAGAAAGTTATGAATATTTCATTTTTTTAACAGGAAAGATGCATTCCAATTTGGCATAGATATTATTTTAGCAACTAATATTTATTTTATCATTGCTGGTTTCATTAGACATACTGCATTATATATGTGCAATAACACTACCACATTTGATGGATAAATACCTAGGAAAATTCAAATGATCTAATAAATAAAATTGAATTTAAGAACCCTATTTATTCTAAGCAAACATGCCATGGATTATTAACTGTGCTAACTAATGGGTTGTTCCTGATGGTGCATAAATATATTAAAGCCTTAATAGGAAAAATATTATTTTACATTTACATAATTCACTTTCATCTAATAATATTATGAATGTGTTCATGTCATGGAAATTTAATGATTATATACAAAAAATCTTTTGGAACATTTTTTTTAAGCATAAATACTTTTTTACTATTTATACATACAGTATATATATATATATATATACACACACAAATATATATATAGAGAGAGAGCTATAAATATAAACACACATATATACAGTATATATATATATATATATATATATATATAAATATATATATATATATATATATATATATATATATATATATATATCAAAAGAGAAAAAGAACACTTATAAGTCCAACAACAGACTATATCACATACAATTATGCACCTTTACCTAAGTAATGTCAGAGGCCAAATGACACACACACTATAATACGTGACTGATAGTTTCTATTTCTATATATAAAAGCAACATAGCATAATAACATCCCCCATTGTAATAGTGGTTATTGTAACAACCAGGGTTGACAGAGAAAGTCTCAAGATCAGTCCGTTATAATCCGTTATAATAAAAATTCAAGCAATATGCCGTGTCTCAGCAAACATCATTGTAATCCAAATTAAATGAAAACGTTAATGCAGGCACTGCACCAATGATAACAATTCACACAGGTATTGAACTTTTCAAATGCCGTATTATAGCTAGTTCACTCAAATATTAGCTACTTGATTCAAACAGCATTACTCAGAGTGTTCAGTAACTCCAGCCAGCATGAAACAACAAGGCTTCCATGTTACCTGTTCCGTTGGTCGTGGTGGTCCAGTGTTTAAATACCTGCTCATTACACCCAGTGTGGTTATTAACAAACTGGATCCGGGCTGCTATTCCCGGTGTCTTTGCTTCTCTCATCCACTTTAAACCAAAGGCTCTTTAAGTGCTCAGCACGCCTTCTTCCTCTTGACAGTCAGCGGGATGACTTTACTTCAGGGGGATCTCTGTAGTGCGGTGCTCAGCTGATACACCGCTCACACAAACAAGCTACGCACGTTTCACCCGTGGTTCCTACGGGCTTCTTCCGGCTATGCATGATTGGAGTATTCTCTCCACTGGCTTTAAACAGAATTCTCCGCCTTCAATACTTCTTGAATATAACTGAAAGCCCTTTGGTGAAATATTCAACTTAATTCTAAATATACAATGTTGCTTAGTTCGTTCTCAAATAGTAACAATTCAACAATATCTTTAGCACATTTCTAAATGTAATAAGAAATGTTTACAAGTGTTGGTTTTTGCACTACAAAGTTTCAAAGATAGTCTGATTCCGTTCCAATCATATATGTTTTTTTGTTATTTTTTCACCAAAGGGCTTTCAGTTATATTCAAGAAGTATTGAAGGCGGAGCATTCTGTTTAAAGCCAATGGAGAGAATACTCCAATCATGCATAGCCGGAAGAAGCCCGTAGGAAGCACGGGTGAAACGTGCGTAGCTTGTTTGTGTGAGCGGTGTATCAGCTGAGCACTGCACTACAGAGATCCCCCTGAAGTAAAGTCATCCCGCTGCCTGTCAAGAGGAAGAAGGCGTGCTGAGCACTTAAAGAGCCTTCGGTTTAAAGCGGATGAGAGAAGCAAAGACACCAGGAATAGCAGCCCGGATCCAGTTTGTTAATAACCACACTGGGTGTAATGAGCAGGTATTTAAACACTGCCCCACGACGACCAACGGAACAGGTAACATGGAAGCCTTGTTGTTTCATGCTGGCTGGAGTTACTGAACACTCTGAGTAATGCTGTTTGAATCAAGTAGCTAATATTTTAGTGAACTAGCTATAATACGGCATTTGAAAAGTTCAATACCTGTGTGAATTGTTATCATTGGTGCAGTGCCTGCATTAACGTTTTCATCTAATTTGGATTACAATGATGTTTGCTGAGACACGGCATATTGCTTGAATTTTTATTATAACGGATTATAACGGACTGATCTTGAGACTTTCTCTGTCAACCCGGGTTGTTACAATAACCACTATTACATTGGGGGATGTTATTATGCTATGTTGCTTTTATATATAGAAATAGAAACTATCAGTCACGTATTATAGTGTGTGTGTTATTTGGCCTATGACATTACTTAGGTAAAGGTGCATAATTGTATGTGATATAGTCTGTTGCTGGACTTATAAGGGTTATTTTTCTCTTTTGCTGTATATCATTTAATTAACCCTTACCGTGCACTACACAGAAAGTGTATCCCCCTTAGGGAAACACTATTATTATTTTCTGTGTATTAGACTCTCTTACTAATTATACTAGTGGTGCTGGCACATATACTGCTTATATATATATATATATATATATATATATATATATATATATATATATATATATATATATATATATATATTTTTATATATATATTTATACACGCATACACACACATATATATTTGTACGTTTGTGTGTATATATATATATATTTCATTTTGTTGTTTGCAAAATTTTTATGGAGCATAGCTGTCCTCAAGTGGTCAAATTGTAACGTGCAGCCACTCCTGAAGATTAAATATTTATTTGTACTTCCACTTTTCAAAGAAAAATAATCTGTATCCAAGTTTTATTGCTAAACATTGTAAAACATTTACCTTTTAAAATGGATATTATTTGCCACCTCATAGCTGTGATCCCTGTTGTTAGAAAAAAATACACTTACATTTTTAAAAGAAATGACAATCTCAGTCAGTGTCATAAGGTACAACATTAGTTTGAATCATTCGTCTGCATTGTAATATAGAAAAGGTCATTTGTGTTACGACCTCTAGCAAACGGAAAAGCTCCGGAAGCAATTCTCACGCTTAGATAAAAATGAGGTCATTTATGATTTTCACATGTAATAATTTGCTGTAACAGAAGAATTTGTCATTTGATGGGAACATAAAATGATATTTTACCGGTAACAAATAAATCCACTAATCTTGCACAATGTTAGATGTTATTCTTTTTTTTTTAATTATACAAATATTTAAAGAGCCTCTTCAGTATATACAAATATCTAGCATTCAACCTGATGATAAAAAAAAATCAGATTTTATTTTGCTGAAATAATAACACAGAAAGAATAGTTTTGATATGGAATAGTCTTCCGCAGAGAAGGTAGGGGGCAATACACAACTGTTTTTTTTTAAATGCATTGGGTAGGCATGAGTGGTTTCTTGTCTTTAAATAATAGGTAGCAACATAATTTTGCTATATCCTTCTACTTTTCCTTGGTGACTGTATTTCAAGATTTTGCTTTCAACAGTAGAGCTACAGAAGGCTCTGAACGTGGGTAGCAAAGTCTTTAATATATGCAGGCCTGACCTTTGGGCAAGGCAAGAGGGGCATTCACCCAGGGCTCTGCTCTTTGGGGGGGGCACAATTTCACGGTGAGCGTATGAGAAGGTGCAATAGAAGTGTTTATGCTATCAGGAGATGTCATTTGTACCATTATTCTTTATACAGGTAACACTGAATGTTGAGAAAAGGGTGGGCCATAAAGGGGGCAGGGCATACGGGGGGAATAAGAGCACTGGGCTTTGGGGCCCCATAAATTTGTCTTGCCCAAGGGTGTCTCTGATTATATGCTAGAGAAAAAGCTACTAGCCCTGAGTAACAGCCGCTGGTTGGAAAGCCGTTGAAGGTCTCTTCCTTTAGATACAACGAAACAGAAGTACAGATTCTGCACAAGCACTGACTCTCTGTATCTCTTGGTATCATCAGTCAAAGGAGTAGCAATGCACTACTGGGAGCTAGCTGAATACATCAAGGCCCCGATATTCAAAACATCGTCAGACCTGCTTGGGTTCGCCAGTCTCACAGTCTGTCTATATATTTAAATTAATGGGGAGGACCCACAAAGTGCTGACCAGTGGCGACGTGTCTCCCATAGGATATAATAGGGATCACGGCTTCATCAAAAGTCTATCAATATCACCACTTGTCAGTAATTTAAGTGGGGGGGTCATATTTGAAGAGTTCCTACACAGCACAGACAGTGAGCTTACTGAAATCAAAAATGGTTTCTGTGTAGAAACACTTCAAATAATGCTTGTGTAACCTAATTGTCACTAAACCTACCATACCTACCTCCCACTGTAAAGTCTCGCCACTGAAAAGGTGGCAAGACAAACATGGCTGAAACCCTACACGTAACCTGTACTTCAGAGATTGTATATATTGCACTATTGTCAATGTATCCTAATTAAAATGCAGGTTACTCTCCTGAAACGCCCTGATAACTCCCACAGAATGCCTACATCTACATCATGTCTTCGCTATACCTGACTAATAAAGACAAAAAACTCCTTATTATAACTATAGGAGCTATGTCGATACATGTATATATAATGTTTAATTATGTACCTTTTCCTGTATAATGCATATTAATTTGAGTATTGTATAGATTTTAAAAAACAAATTTTAACATGGAAAAAAGATGTTTAAAATCTATACAATACTTTATATCAGTGATGTGCAGTCACTAGAGGCAGGTGAGGCAGTGCTTCACCTCTCATATGGGCAAAAATATATATTTTTTTATTGACTTTAAAAAAAAAAAAAAAAAATTGTATTTTTTTTCCCCAGCATTTTTTTTTTCACAGCTATATGTTGTGCAATGAAGAGGCACAAGCAGGTCTGCCCACCATTACACAACATTCTGCGCCATCTACTGGATGAAAGTGGTTAAGATCATTGCATGGCCCATTAACTGCTTATTTGAGGCAGTCCTATTTGGGCTGAACAAATCCAGTGAGAGGCATTAGTAAATGGAACTTAGGGTTGGGGCTGGATGTTAAATGATATAAAATAAAACAAAAATGGAAAAAGACTACTTTCATTTATTTTGTTGCTGTCCTGTGAACCTGCTAGCTTTGCTAAAGTGAAAAAAAGAGTTCTGTTCTTCCCCTCTAAGTGCAGTGGAATGTGCCACTGTCACTTCCTGAATCCTTACAGAGCAGGAAGAGAGAGGCACAGAGAGCACTGTTTCAGCCACATCTTATTAAAGTAAGATTTTACTGAAAAGGATTCTGTTAGTGAAAATGATAATTCAATGAATGTGGTTTAGTGTTTTTTTACTCTTTTACAGCAAAGGATCGTTTTTGTATTTTGTTTACTCAAACTTTACACCTACTAACTTAGCAGCTTGCCTCTGTACTGCACACTAATGTATGGTCTCATTTAGTTATAGTCTCACTTAGTCTCTGTAGCTTTGCTGTTTTATTACTTAAAAATGCAGTGGTCCCTCTCCCCCCCCCCCCCCTTGTATGTGTGTGTGTGTGTGTGTGTCTCTCTCTCTCTATCCATCTCTCTCCTTATGTGTTGTTCTCCCCCATGGTCTCTTTCTCTCTCTATCTCTCTTCCTCCCCCTCTGACTCTCTCATCCCTTATGTGTCTCTCTAACCCTCTGTGTGTGATTGTGTCTCTCTCTAACCCTCTGTGTGTGATTGTGTGTCTCTCTCTCTCTTTCTTTCTCTCTCTAACCCTCTGTGTGTGATTGTGTCTCTCTCTCTCTTTCTCTCTCTCTAACCCTCTGTGTGTGATTGTGTCTCTCTCTAACCCTCTGTGTGTGATTGTGTCTCTCTCTTTCTCGCTCTCTCTCTAACCCTCTGTGTGTGATTGTGTCTCTCGCGCTCTCTCTAACCCTCTGTGTGTGATTGTGTCTCTCTCTCTCTTTCTCTCTAACCCTCTGTGTGTGATTGTGTGTCTCTCTCTCTCTCTCTTTCTCTCTACCCCTCTGTGTGTGATTGTCTCTCTCTCTCTCTCTCTCTCTCTCTCTCTCTCTCTCTCTGACCCTCTGTGTGTGATTGTGTCTCTCTCTTTCTCTCTCTCTAACCCTCTGTGTGTGATTGTGTCTCTCTCTAACCCTCTGTGTGTGATTGTGTCTCTCTCTTTCTCTCTCTCTCTCTAACCCTCTGTGTGTGATTGTGTCTCTCGCTCTCTCTCTAACCCTCTGTGTGTGATTGTGTCTCTAGCTCTCTCTCTAACCCTCTGTGTGTGATTGTGTCTCTCGCGCTCTCTCTAACCCTCTGTGTGTGATTGTGTCTCTCTCTTTCTCTCTCTAACCCTCTGTGTGTGATTGTGTCTCTCTCTTTCTCTCTCTCTCTAACCCTCTGAGTGTGATTGTGTCTCTTTCTTTCTCTCTCTCTCTCTCTCTCTCTCTCTCTCTAACCCTCTGTGTGTGATTGTGTCTCTCTTTGTCTAACCCTCTGTATGTGATTGAATCATTGTGTCTCTCTCTCTTTCTCTCTCTCTAACCCTCTGTGTGTGATTGTCTCTCTCTCTCTTTATTTCTCTCTCTCTAACCCTCTGTGTGTGATTGTGTGTCTCTCTCTTTCTCTCTCTAACCCTCTGTGTGTGATTGTGTCTCTCTCTCTTTCTCTCTCTCTAACCCTCTGTGTGTGATTGTGTCTCTCTCTCTCTTTCTCTCTCTCTCTCTAACCCCTCTGTGTGTGATTGTGTCTCTCTCTCTTTCTCTCTCTCTCTAACCCCTCTGTGTGTGATTGTGTCTCTCTCTCTTTCTCTCTAACCCTCTGTGTCTCTCTCCCCCGTCTGTCTCTCCCTCTCCCCCCCGAATGCTTTTCTGTGTTTCTGTCTACCTTTTATTTATTTAATTAATGAATTGATAGTGCCACCTGATGGTGTGGCTTTATTTAAAGGGGTGAGGCCAAGCGCCCCACCATCTTTAAATTTCACCAGCCGCCACTGGATCAAGACATTTTTATATTTACTGCATAATGAAAGAATATAATCAGAGCAAGCCTTGTGTTATCTGGCAAGAGTTTCTGTTACAATCCTTTTAGACTAAAATCAGATGTTTACTAAGTTGACCAGTTTTCCAAGACACCATTTAAAGGGACATGAAACCCATATCAATCCCATATGCAAATTTAAATAACTTTCCAATTTACATCTAATATCTATTTTTTTTTCATTCTTTTGATATCCTTTGTTGAAAATCATATCTAAATATGCTCAGTAGCTGCTGATTGGTGGCTGCACATAGATACCACATGTGATTGGCTCACCCATGTGCATTGCTATTTCTTCAACAAAGGATATCTAAAGAATGAAGGCGTATCCTAGCCACTGCCTCACCAGCCTCTGACGTCACTGCACGTCACTGCTTTATATCTATACAATATGCATTATACAGGTAAATGCCTATAATGTAAACATTGTATATAATATATACTGTTATAGAAAAAGCTTTCATTCTATTGGCTGATTTAAATTTGGATTTGAAAATCAGCCAAATAGGAGTGCAAGGGCACCCTTATTGAAAGGGGGTACCTCGCATTCACACTTCAGTGTGTGGTGGTGACCACATGAAGAGTACATCGGATAGAAGAAAAAAATAAAACGAAAAGAAGATCAGAAGATGCATCAGATGTAAGTTGGATGAAGACCGGGTGGAAGAAGATAGCCCCAGGGAAGCGCCGTCATGGATGAAATTCAATAAAGATTGATGAAGAACGCCACCATGGATGAAGAGGAGCTCCGCCAGTGCATATCATGTAGGAGTCGGAATCAAGTTGGGTGAGTAGGAACTTTGGGGTTTAGCTGTAGGATTTTCTGAGGGTTTTTTGTTTAGGTTAGGTTTTTTTTTCATGTATACAGTTTATATATAATTTTTGTTTGCAAAATAACAGCAAATATTCCTGTAACAAAAATTGCAGAACCTATATATACATTTATGATGATTTAAAGGTTATATGCAAAGATTCTTTTCATGCAAAGCTTTTGAAATGTATTTAGTCCATCCTTTGTGGGATGATAAATAAGCCTATAAATATGTTACTTCTATTTGGATAACATGATCATGTAGTAATGGGTATATTTTCTATGAATTATTTCTTTTACATTTAGTAATAAAATATGAGAGAGAAAACAGCTGACATTTAACTAATATGTTTAGCTGCTAAATTATTTACTGAACATTCACACACATGAAGATTTAGCAAGAAAATAACTCAAATTAGAGTTTTATTTTTCTTCCCTTTGCATACTGTATTAGGTACGGATGCAAATACACAGCAACATATTTGACTATTTCATTAGAACTAATGATAGATCATGCAGGAACTTATTATTAGACTTGTCAAAATGGTAATTTTATTCATCATCAAATTATTCTGTTGTTCATTTCATTTTTTTACATGAATATTTTAATACTTTAAATAAAGATCCTTCTTTAAAAGTGCTAAGAATTTGTTAGCGTTACCAAAGAACATGGTAGCTGTAATTTCTAAATAAAATTAAAGAAATATTTTATAAGCTTGTGACTGTTCACGTTAGCTTAAGAATTATAGCGTTTAAAATTAGAAAATCAATATTAAGGGGTAAATTTATCAAGCTCCATACGGAGGGGGCGGCATTGCACCAGCAGTTCACAAGAACTGCTGGTGCAATGATAAATGCCAACAGTGAGCTCTAGTCATGCCTGTGCATGTACACATATACACATTAGCATGCACATACATAAATGCATACACAATCATACACACACATTAATGCACACCTACAGTCATTGATGCATGTATACAAACACACATAGAAATGCCTGCACACACAAATGCATGCCTACACAGGCACATACATAAAACACTTAAGCATTCTCCCATGCTTGCAGAAACAAATATATGCACACCTGCATGCATGCACACACACACATACATGCATGCTTACATGAACTCATGCATACCCACTTACGAACTCAAGGATTGCCTCCTACACTCCACAAAAATAATAGTCAACCTTCAGTTGAGTAGGGAAGGTAGTTAGGAACATGATCAGACATCCACCCAGACTGCATGACTTTGCATCTCATGTTAGTCATATGCCCTAACCAGACATCATATCATATCCCATAGTCACAATAGCATGCCACTTGTAATATAGCCCAAAATGTCTACATTGTACTGAATTGCATGAAATAAGAGACAGACTGACTTCTATGAGATGCAACAGTTGAGCAATCATTAGCAGTAATTTGCAGAAGATCTTAACTAGCAAGTGATTGCCGAATAAAGTAAAGTGTTTAATATATGTATGATATAATTCTAAATACCGTTAAATATAGTAGAATGTCATACTCAACAAATGCATAATAAAAAGACAATGCCAAAGACTTAGGGCCCGATTATCTAAAGGTCTCTGGGCTGGTGAGATTATTTAAAGAGACACTGCACCCAAATTTTTTCTTTCATGATTCAGATAGAGCATGCTATTTTAAGCAACTTTCTGATTTACTCCTATTATCAATTTTCTTCGTTCTATTACTATCTTTATTTGAAGTTCAGTACTCTGGACAGCACTTTTTTATTGGTGGATGAATTTATCCACCAATCAGCAAGGACAACTCAGGTTGTTCTCCAAAAATGGGCCGGCATCTAAACTTACATTCTTGCATTTCAAATGAAGATACCAAGAGAATAAAGAAAATGTGTTAATAGGAGTAAATTAGAAAGTTGCTTAAAATGTCATGCTCTATCTGAATCACAAAAGACAAAAATTGGGTTCAGTGTCCCTTTAAGAATACTTGCCAGTACTTTTTTTCCCTGGAATAATTATTTTACCCTGAAAACAGGATGTCTCGCTAAGCTAATTACTTCAAAGTTGAACAGTAGGGTATTTGCTCTTATGTACAATGAAAAACTAAAATTTTAGATTTAAAATATTAAAAATACAGGCCCCAGAGTAGGAACATAGAAATAATGCAATTATTGAAAAGTGATACAATTTTGAATCATTTGACATCTAGGTGATATTATTGCACAAGGGTTTACTCACTTCTGTTATGTCAAAGTAGGAATATTACTATAAACAAAGTCTTTCAAAATTCTGCATAAAAACGATTGTTCAAAATGAAGTGTAGAGAAATGGCTGCTTCTTAACACTGATTCAGGTACCACCACAGAATCAAAGAATAAATAAATCTAACATAATAAAAGAAGCACAGAAGGGAACTCCATATAGGGCATAATATTTAATAGTCAAGAAGGATACAAATATTTCAAAGAAAAAGACCCTGTAGAGTTTTTACACACTCTGGGCTGGTGAGATTATTTAAGAATGCTCGTCAGTACTTCTTTTTCCCTGGTAGAATTATCTAAAGCCACTTTTTACCCTGAAAACAGGAGGTCTCGCTAAGGGGTAAAACCGCATTTTCATATGGGAAGGAGATGCACACATTACAAAAGTGCACAATGAAAATCATGAATTAAAAATCATACAAAACAAATAACTGAGCCGTTCAAACATAAATACACAGGAAAAAAATATTTTTAAAGTGCATCAAAAATCGTAACAAAATTGTTCACAAAGAATCATATTTTATCAAAAATGTAAATTTGCTATATAAATTACACAGGGAACAAATCATATTAAATATGCACAGTGTAAATGGTAATTTAAGTACACTAGATGGGCAAAAAACACATACAAATTTGTAATTGTTCTTTAATTGTAAAATGGGCTGAACACCGGCATTCTATGGGTGTGTATGAAATTTTCTCTCAAATACCAGCATAATTCTCTAAACATTTCCACCCCACAGTTTGCACTGTTTTTTCTCGCAAATGAAAAGGTGGTGAGGTGGTGAAAAGGTGGTGAGGTCATAAAAAAATACTCAAAATACCTAATAACCTAATAGAAAAGAATGCATACAAAAATATAGGCGATTGTAAGATGCTATACGCGGAAAACAGCATATGGTGATTTATATTGGCTGCAGAATTTAATGTTTTAAGTGCACCCCCTGCTAACTTTGCCCTACACAGTGAAGTTTCCCTCTCCAGCAAGCTCCCTTACCTTCAATAGGAGACATCTCACCACTTGCAGGGACTGCCCCTTTTTAAGATAGTTTCACCAAGGCAGCCCCTGCGAGGGTCGGCGTGAAGAATCAAGTCTGATATGGCAAGGTTTAGATAATCAGCCATTCAGTTTATTAACCTCAAACAGTATGATGTATTGTAAGCACCTTTTCATAAAACCTTTGGCAAGAAAATCCAAATTTGGCAGTCCTATAGCCGAACAATAGAGTCCAAAAACAGACGCCCTGCACTTCAGTGTATCAAATCAGTTAGTTACTACTCAGAATGCTTTTGTTTTTCCTCCTGTACCTGCATCTCTTTAAAGCTGGTCTCTTATTTAACTCAGAATCCAGTTGGTAAAGCATTTTTTACTGACTGCCGCCATCTTGTAGCACGCGTATTGATGCATCCTGTGACAGAAGCAGTAAACTTACACAATTTAAAAGTTACATAACAAATATAAGCTCTAAGATGGTGGTGCCCGGTGTGAAGATGCAGAGCTTCACTAACTAATACTTGTAAGGGGTTAAAATAACAGAATGCCTTTGAAGACAGCTGCGGGTACAGGAGGAAAGCAATAGCATAGTGAGTAGTAACCCTGCTACTGTAGTTGTAGTAAGCAGTTTAATAGCCCTTTAATCTTAATCTGAAATATAAGAGTTTTCCAATGTGGAGAACTGGACTTGCACATGATCTAGCTTTGCTACTGATCCACCTGTACTTAATAGTGTTCTATGAGATAATCAAAGAAAAACAAATGTATAATGTCAGATAATTCAGTTCCTTCCTATTCTTGGTAGAACCATATGAAAAGCCAGCCTGCTTCACATACATTTTTATTTCAGCACATCCATACAGTTTTTCCATATATGAGTTGATTCACTATGCATGAATTGACTGATGCAGGAAGAAGAAAAGTGCATCAAGACTTTGGGCTCCATTTAACAAGCAGTGATAGCAGCTTCAGGACCCCATCATTCAGTCTCAGAGGAAGCCTAAAATGTTAGTTTACGACTGCTGCTACTTAACCTATCCACATCACTTTATGTTTCAGACTGCAATCATTTTAATCCGGTCAAGCAGGGTGCGGCATCAGCAAATTGTGCAATGGTAACTGCTAGCAGCATACGGCTTCCCACTCGCCATAAAGTTGGGTGGACGAGGTTCAAGACCGCAAACCTTCTCCGACCAGCCTTCGATAAATGGAGCCCTTTATCCCTCAGACTTCTGGGAAATGTCAACTTTAAAGGGTTCATAATTCTACCAATACTGCTTTCAGTTTAATAATGTATTGATAAGTGAAAATCTGGTTTTAAAAATATGACTAAAATAAAAAGGCTTTCAGTTTATTCCTTTAGTTGTGTGATACTTGGAACACAGATTTTAAATTATAAAAGTAATCTTAACTCTTGCAGGCATCCAGCATTAGCATACGATACACGTTGATCTCAGCGTATAGCTTATGTAATGGAGGCACCACTTTATCTGATTGCTTGCCTGGGGTAACCTCCATAGCGCTATTTCTGCATGCAGTATGGTCGCACCAAAGTCATAGAGACTTGTGCCACCCCAGCCCAGGAAGCAGGTGCTGTGCATGATATGGTTCACGTCCTTAAAGGGATAGTAAAGCCAAATATTTTCCTTTTCATGATTCAGATAGAGCATGTAATTTTAAGCAATTTTCTAATTTACTCCTATTATCAATTTTTCTTCGTTCTCTTGGTATCTGTATTTGAAAAAGCAGGAATAAAAGCTTTGGAGTCTGCCTATTTTTGGTTCAGTACCCTGGATAGGGCTTGCTGATTGGTGGCTAAATTTAGTTATCCAATCAGCAAGCACAACCCAGGTTCTGAACCTAAAATGGGCCTGCTCCAAAGCTTTTATTCCTGCTTTTTTAAATAAATATAGCAAGAGAACAAAGAAAAATTGATAACAGGAGTAAATTAGAAAGTTGCTTAAAATTGCATGCTCTAATCATATGAAAAAAAATGTGAGTTTAGTATCCCTTTAAGGGCTTTACATCATTAAAAAGTTAAATAAATTACATTTTAAAATATGTCTAAAGTAGGATAAAAAATGTTTTCTTTGTTATTTTAGAGAATTTATTTATAACTTGACAAAATTGCAATAAAATTATTTAAATTAAAATGTAATGTAGATAAAGGCATACAAAACAAGTTGCTCAACAATATACAGAGATATTAGTACGGAACAAGACTAGAGTTAAACTTGAATGTGAATTAGGGTCAAAAGCTATAATAGTCATTTGGTGGTTTGCTGTAACAGAATCAGAAGGTCCCACTCAGTATTACAAAATGATCAGCCTTAGCCCAAAGAAGTTAAATGATTAAATAAGCTGTTATAGAATATTAGAAATTCAAAGACATGAAAACTATTTAGTCCAAATTAAGGTTGGAGTAAAAAAAAAAAAGATTGTAATAACCATTTAGCATATGAAACGGATAAAGAGACAGCATAATATTACTGTTTTAACCTTTTTATGTGTATACTTGATAGTCTTAATGATTTTCTCCCTTGCTATGTTAAGCTTTAACGATGCCATGTTTCATTCCTTAGTAGCATTTAATTTAACCATTAGACAAGTATGCTTATAAGATCAGGTCACGTTAACTGGTAATATGGGAACAAAGTATGATGCTTACACAAAACTCCCATACACACTAAACACAAGCACACACACACACTATACATAAAACACTCTAAACGCACAAAGCACAAGCATACACACTAAACACAAGCACGCACACACACTATACATAAAACACTCTAAACACAAGCAGACACACTATACACACGTAAACACACACACACACTAAACACAAGCACACGCACTTAACACACACATACATGCACTAAACACAAGCAGACACACTAAACACACGTAAACACACACACACTCTACATAAGCACACACACACTTAACACACGTAAACACACACACTAAACATAAGCACACACACTAAACAAAAGCAGACACACTAAACACAGACACACACTAAACACAAGCAGACACACTAAACACACGTAAACACACACACACTCTACATAAGCACACACACACTTAAAACACATAAACACACACACACTAAACATACGCACACACACTAAACACAAGCACACACACAGACCCTAAACACCCACACACTAAACACAAGCATACACACACTAAACATATGCACACACACATAAACACACACTAAAAACACATGCACACACTAAACACATACACACATAAACACACACTAAACACATACACACATAAACACACACTAAACACATACACACATAAAAACACACTAAGCACACACTAAACACATACACACACACACTCAATATAAGCACAATGATGCTTGTGTTTTTTTTTTAAGTAAACATTTTTCATACAAAATCTTAATTTATTAATCTGCACCGTTACCTGTGCCCCGGCTGCCTCGGTGTCAGAATTTTAGTAAACTCTATTTGATTGACAGGTGCATCATCCATTCGGGTCTGCACCATATGCCCTATGTAATTCTAGTATAAGCACTCTCCTGTGCTTTGAGTTTTGAAGACACATCAGCACAACTTCAACTGCACAAGTGCAGTTGTAGCTATACTCTCGTTGCTGCCTATAGTAAACAGTGAATCTTCCAGTCAGTATTGATTCACTGTTTACTATAAGCAGCTGCAAGATTGTAGCTACAATGGTACTTGCGCAGTTGAAGGTGTGTTGATGTGGCTTTAAAACTCCAAGTACAGGAGCGTGCTTACACTAGATTTACATAGGGTGTATAGTGCAGTGAGGATAGGATCATGTACCTGTCAATCAAATAGAGATTACTGAAATTCTCACATCAAGGCAGCTAGAGCACAAGTAGTGAAGTAGAATAATAAATTAATATTTTAGCAAGCCTTAATGTGCTTGTATTGAGTAATACTTCCCAAATATTAACTAAAGTATATTTGAATTTACTACCACTTTAAACACACTAAACACATACATGCACACTAAGGAGTCTATTCATTAAAGGAAAGTCTAGTCAAAATTAAACTTTCATGATTCAGATAGGGCATGCAATTTTAAACAACTTTCCAATATACTTTTATCATCAAATTTGCTTTGTTCTTTACATATTCTTTGTTGGAAGGTAGACTCATATGCTAATTTCTAAGCCCATGAAGGCAGACTCTTATCTCAGTGCATTTTTACAGTTTTTCACAGCTAGACAATGCTAGTTAATATGTGCTCTATATATAACAAAGTGCTTACTCCCGTTGGAGTTTTTTATGAGTCGGCACTGATTAACTAAAATGCAAGTCTATCAAAAAAACTGCAATAAGGGGGCAGTCTGCAGAGGCTTAGATACATGGTAATCACAGAGGTAAAAAGCATATAAATATAACTGCAAAAATAGGGAATGGGTAATAAAGGAATTATCTATCTTTTTAAACAATAACAATTCTGGAGTAGACTGTCCCTTTAAGAGGCGAATGGCAGGTAACTTTGCATTTTGAAGGACCAAACCCAACGAGTATCTCCTCCAAGAAGAACTGAGTTATCGCTGCACATTGCATAGTTAAAGGAACTTGTGGGCTCTGGTCTAGAAGCGGGAGCGAGCTACATTTAGACCAGGGCCCCTAGTTATCAAGTCGTCAACCTCAAATATGCTGGAATTCCGCAGCATATTTTTGGCGAGGCTGATTTGCCTAAGTTATCAAGCCCTGCTGCTCGACAAAAGTAGAATTTTGTGAGGTAAGCTTTGGTCTGCCGGACTCAGTCCGACACAGATCGATTCTTACGTCACTTCAGATGTTCCAAACATAAGTTCGGCACAATCTGACTACTTTTGCTAGCTATCAAAAAACTAGCAGGTACGCTCGGCACTTTTCTGGCCCAGCGTACCTGGTTCTCAAACCGCCGCCCTGGAGGCGGCGGATCCCATAGGTATCAATGGGAGTCTGACCATAGCGAAAGCTCATGTTCGCTGCTGCCCGACATCCCATTGATTCCTATGGGAAATGTCTGCACCTAACACCCTAACATGTACCCCGAGTCTAAACACCGCTAATCTGCCCCCCCCCTACACTGCCGCAACTAAATACATTTATTACCCCCTAAACTGCCGCTCCCGGACCCTGCCACAACCTACATTATACATATTAACCCCTAATCTGCCGCCTCTTACACTGCCGCAACTAAATAAAGTTATTCCCCCCTAAACCGCCACTCCCGGACCCCGTCGCAACTATAATAAATATGTTAACCCCTAAACTGCCGCTCCCGGACCCCGCCGCCACCTACATAATACCTATTAACCCCTATCCTGCCCCCCCTACACCACCGCCACTATAATAACTGTATTAACCCCTATCCTGCCCCCCCTACACCGCCGCCACTATAATAAAATTATTAACCCCTAAACCTAAGTCTAACCCTAACCCTAACACCCCCTAACTTAAATATTAATTAAATACATCTAAATATTATAACTCCTATTAACTAAATTAATCCTATTTGAAACTACTTACCTGTAAAATAAACCCTAATATAGCTACAATATAAATAATAATTATATTGTAGCTATTTTAGGATTTATTTTTATTTTACAGGCAAATTTCAATTTATTTTAACTAGGTACAATAGCTATTAAATAGTTATTAACTATTTAATAGCTACCTAGTTAAAATAAAGATACATTTACCTGTAAAATAAAAACTAACCTAAGTTACAATTACACCTAACACTACACTATCATTAAATACATTATTCCTATTTAAAACTAAATACTTACCTGTAAAATAAACCCTAAGATAGCTACAATTTAATTAATAATTACATTGTAGCTATTTTAGGATTTATATTTATTTTACATGTAACTTTGTATTTATTTTAGCTAGTTAGAATAGTTATTAAATAGTTATTAACTATTTAATAACTACCTAGCTAAAAGAAATACAAAATTACCTATAAAATAAATTCTAACCTAAGTTACAATAAAACCTAACACTACACTATCATTAAATTAATTAAATAAATTAGCTACAAATAACTACAATTAAATACAATTAAATAAACTAACTAAAGTACAAAAAATAAAAAAACTAAGTTACAAAAAATAGAAAAAAATAAGTTACAAACATTTAAAAAATATTACAACAATTTTAAGCTACTTACACCTAATCTAAGCCCCCTAATAAAATAACAAAGCCCCCCAAAATAAAAAAAATGCCCTACCCTATTCTACATTAAAAAGTTAACCTGGAAATACTTTTAATTTTTGAAGTTACCGCTAAAATAATGTTATATACTTCTGCACTGTGTGCAGATTTATATAACAATATTCTGAATGTTTACTGTCCCTTTAATGCTGTGTTAAAGGGACAGTCTACACACTATTGTTTTAAAAGATAGATAAACCCTTTATTGCCCAATCCCTAGTTTTGCATAACCAACACAGTTATATTAATACACTTTACCTCTGTGATTATCTTGTATCTAAGCCTCTGCAAACTGCCCCCTTATTTCAGTTCTTTTGACAGACTTGAATTTTAGCCAATCAGTGCTGGCTCCCTGGAACTTCACGTGCTTGAGCACAGTGTTACCTATATGTCACACATGAACTAACACCCTCTAGTGGTGAAAAACTGTCAAAATGCCCTGAAAGATGAGGCATCCTTCAAGGGCTTAGAAATTAGCATATGAACCTCCTAGGTTTAACTTTCAACTAAGAATACCAAGAGAACAAAGCATAATTGGTAATAAAAGTAAATTGGAAAGTTGTTTAAAATTACATGCCCTATTTGAATCATGAAAGTTTATTTTGGACTAGACTGTCCCTTTAAATTCACCTAAAATAAGAAAATTGCAAGTGAATTGTATAAACCATTAACTATGCAAAGTGCAGGGCTACCTGAGCTCTTCTTGCAGGAGATACTCATGGGGTTTCACCTACAATTCACCTGAAATTCATCCCTTTGTGAATAGAGCCCTAAATACATACGCACCCCCCCACACACACATACACAAACACACCGACACACTAAACAGACAAACATACACTAAACACATGCATACACAATAAACACACATTAGCACAGACACTAAACACAATCACACAAACTAAACACATACATACACAATAAACACACACAAACCCATACTAAACACATGCACACTAAACATACACAGACACTAAACACACTTGAATATTAGGTTATGTACAGACCTGCAACAGCAAATTGTATAAAAACAAAAACACAAGAACATACATTTTGACAGCAGCGGAGAACCTAAAGACTCATAAAATCTGCTCAAATGTCTTTCTAAAATGAACGTTGATAGGACAGCCTTATGCATAATCCAGGCATGCTTGCATTCCCCCACAGTATTATTTGTTCTGAAAAAAATCGTTTATTTATTAAAAAAATGTTTGTTTTTGAAAATGGAAAATGTTGTTACCTATGAATTTTTGATACTATTAAGTGTAAAGTAACTGTAATATTCTAATAATCATCTGTGCAATATTTTAAATTTTTAAATTAAAACTGAAATATTGTATGACACATTGTTTTTATTTCATAAATGGACATGAAACCCTAAAATGTTTTTTCCTAATTCATTTAGGGTATGCTATTATAAGTAACTTTCCAAATTACTTATATTATCTAATTTGCTTTGTTCTATTGTTATCCTTTGTTGAAAAGAATACCTAGGTATGCTCAGGAGCAGCAATGCACTACTGGGAGCTAGCTTCTGATTGGTGGCTGCACATATATGCCTCTCGTCATTGGTTCACCCAATGTATTTTGTTAGCTTCCTGTAGTGCAATGCTGCACCTTCAACAAAGAATATCATAGGAATGAAGCAAAATTTCTAATTAAAGTAAATTGGAAAGTTGTTTAAAATTGGATGGTCTATCTGAAACATGAAAGAAAAAAAAAATAGGTTTCATATTATTTTTAGTAGCAATAAAACGTATCCCGGATGATTTGAGAATTATGATCTCATCACATGCTGTAAATTATCACTGCTAGAAATTGAAAACATATTCCACAGCAGTGGTTCCCAAAATGGGTGGTACTGCCACCTGGGAGAAGTGAAATTACAGGGGGTGGGTTGCTAAATGGTAAAAGAGGTGGAAAGGGGTACTAGGATAATCAGAGGGATCTAGTAGGAAAGAAATGAAAGAACATCAAAATTGGCCTCCTCAAGCTCAATCTTAATTTGCTGCCCTTTATCAAAGATAACTAAAGCGAAAAAATGTTCTCACTTTGTATTTATATTTGTATGTCCCTTTGCTTTAAAGGCTTTTACTTGTATGGCTGTTTAGGTTTATCAGCACATTATACTCACTGACTGTGATAGATTGCAGCTACTTGTATGGAAGTTCTGAATTCTTTGTTTTACCACATTAACACACATTGTTAACATAAATGCACAGTTTGCAATGTCTGTATAGTATAGTAGCAGTAAACACAGCAAAAGTCAATGTTGCTTGTATCAATTACTTTGCACATAGTTGTCTGTTAATGGATTTTCAGTGTTGTCATTGGAAATAACCTGTGTTGTGTGCTCTACTGAGAGGGACACTGAACTTAAATTTTTTTCTTTTGTGATACATATAGAGAATGCAATTTTAAGAAACTTTCTAATTTACTCCTATTATCAAAATTTCTTCATTCTCTTGCTATCTTTATTTGAAAAAGAAGGCATCTAAGCTAAGGAACCAGCCAATTTTTGGTTCAGCACCACGGACAGCACTTGTTTATTGGTGCTGTCCAATCAGCAAGGACAACCGAGGTTGTTCACAAAAAATGGGCCGGCATCTAAACTTACATTCTTGCTTTTCAAATAAAGATGAAAAGAAAAAAATTGGGTTCAGTGTCCCTTTAAAGGGACATTAAAAACTTTGAGATTATAATATAAAATGATAAACTGTACTTTCATTATTAATTTTTTTCCCCTTTTTCTGTAATTCCATTCTGAAATTTTTCAGTTGCTGTTAGAAATGGACTAATAATTATAATTAATCAAAATTGAAAACAGAACTAAATCGAAAAGTTGTTTAATATTTTATTCTCAATCAGATCCATTGAAGTTTAATTTTGACTTTACTGTCCATTTAAAGAGCACTCACATGGGTCAATAACTCTAAAGCTTTCATGGAGCAGTTTAAACTGGTGTTTTGAACTGTGTGACTCTATGGTACCAAATCCAATGCCTTAGCAACAAAGATTTGTGGTTAGATTATATGTGTATTACGTCATTTAAAAGGGGACTTTGTTAGAGAATTCAATAGCAAATTATTTACAAGGATAACCATAATCTATACTTGTTTGTATGCAGATCTTTTGTACAAATAGTTAAAGTGAAGGTAAACTTTGGTGAATGAAAGCCCGGTTTTTAAAAATACTATTAAAAACAGGTGCACTTTCATCAAAGTTTACAAATCAGCCGTTTTGATTAAAAACTTACCTTTCTTTCATGTAATTAGCAAGAGTCCATGAGCTAGTGACGTATGGGATATACATTCCTACCAGGAGGGGCAAAGTTTCCCAAACCTCAAAATGCCTATAAATACACCCCTCACCACACCCACAAATCAGTTTTACAAACTTTGCCTCCTATGGAGGTGGTGAAGTAAGTTTGTGCTAGATTCTACGTTGATATGCGCTCCGCAGCAGGTTGGAGCCCGGTTTTCCTCTCAGCGTGCAGTGAATGTCAGAGGGATGTGAGGAGAGTATTGCCTATTTGAATGCAGTGATCTCCTTCTATGGGGTCTATTTCATAGGTTCTCTGTTATCGGTCGTAGAGATTCATCTCTTACCTCCCTTTTCAGATCGACGATATACTCTTATATATACCATTTCCTCTACTGATTCTCGTTTCAGTACTGGTTTGGCTTTCTACTACATGTAGATGAGTGTCCTGGGGTAAGTAAGTCTTATTTTCTGTGACACTCTAAGCTATGGTTGGGCACTTTTATATAAAGTTCTAAATATATGTATTCAAACATTTATTTGCCTTGACTCAGGATGTTCAACATTCCTTATTTCAGACAGTCAGTTTCATATTTGGGATAATGCATATAAATCAATCATTTTTTCTTACCTTAAAAATTTGACTTTTCCCTGTGGGCTGTTAGGCTCGCGGGGGCTGAAAATGCTTCATTTTATTGCGTCATTCTTGGTGCAGACTTTTTTGGCGCAAATTTTTTTTCTGTTTCCGGCGTCCCATTCCTAAAACTGTCATTTAAGGAATTTGATCAATTTTGCTTTATATGTTGTTTTTTCTATTACATATTGCAAGATGTCCCACGTTGAAGCTAAGTCAGAAGATACTTCTGGAATATCCCTGCCTGGTGCTGGAGCTACCAAAGCTAAGTGTATCTGCTGTAAACTTTTGGTATCTGTTCCTCCAGCTGTTGTTTGTACTGTTTGTCATGACAAACTTGCTAATGCAGATAATATTTCCTTTAGTACTGTTACATTACCTGTTGCTGTTCCATCAACATCTAATACTCAGAGTGTTCCTGATAACATAAGAGATTTTGTTTCTAAATCCATTAAGAAGGCTATGTCTGTTATTCCTCCTTCTAGTAAACGTAAAAAGTTTTTTAAAACTTCTCATTTTTCAGATGAATTTTTAAATGAACATCATCATTCTGATACTGATATTGTGTAAGGTTCCTCACTCTGAAACTGTTTTACTGTACCTTTAAGGATCGTCACCTTCCTCCTTTATAAGGAACTTCCTCCCAGCAGTCCATTGCTGGTTAATTGAAGTCTCTTTGTGATTTCCATTCTCTGTCAGCCTCAAGTGGTTTACACTTACCTTGTCACTTTTCTACTTACAGCTAGAGATTACAGCATCCTCTCCGCAACCGCTACACTGTGGCCGTAGCTGATGACGTAGCCGGCTGTTTCACAGAGTTCTCTAACACTTCCTAATAGCAGATGCCATTCGCTCTCAATTCAGAGAGTTCAGGAACTCATGTATGTTATTGTTTGAACTAAAACCTAAAACATACGCCTCTGAAAGAATTAGAGTGCTAACCGTCATTTCTTATTTAAGAGGTGAGCACAGGGCATGGGCAGACACCTTTTTTGAAAAACAGGATCCTATCCTAGGATCTCTGGACGCTTTCTTTACAGAAATGTCCACACTCTACGATGATCCTTATAAGCAAATCTCAGCAGAAAATAACCTTAGAGCTCTGAAACAAAACAAAAATGCTGTTGAAACTTACATAACTCAGTTTAAGATCTTTGCTACTGATTCATTGTGGAATGAGATATCACTGAGGAATCAGTTTCGTCTGGGATTGAGTGAGGAGCTTAAAGATGAACTATCGCGAATTGGAATACCTGACACTTTAGAGGAGTTGTATACGGTGTCCATATCCATTGATCGGCGTTTAAGGGAGAGACGATCTGAAAGATCTGGGTTCACAAAAAAAGCTCCTGCACTACCTACTCTTTCTCTTGGGAAAGATTCCCCACAACCCATGGAGATAGGCTTCATTAAAGGTCCCCTATCTACACAAGAGAATTCTAGAAGGAAAACTCTGAACCTATGTTTATATTGTGCTTCCCCTAAGCACGAGGTAAAGGACTGCCCCTTATTGGCGAAACAGAAATTGGGTAAGGATGATCTTACTCTAACTAGTTTTTTCTCCAAGACTACTACCATTAAATATCTAACTCTACCCATCTCTTTACAGTGGGAACACTACAAGATCCGGACTACAGCCATAATTGACACAGGGTCCTGTGGTAATTTCATTGACGTGAATTTTGTGAAAGTTAATAAAATTCCTTTGATCACTAAGCACATCCCTGTATCTGTGAAGGTTATTGATGGTACTCTTTTACCTAGTGGTCCTCTCACTCATCATACCATTCCCCTTCAATTACACACAGTACAGAAACACACTGAACAAATAAGTTTAGATGTTATCTCCTCCCCTATGTTCAAGGTCATTCTTGGAATTCAATGGTTAAGTCTTCATAAACCACTTATCAACTGGTCTTGTCTTACCATTACATTCCCAGAGATTCAGAACACCAATACTACATCTAGTAATTCCTTTTGTTTGTCTCTGACTGATTCAGAAAGTAAAATACCCCCTCAGTATTCCGAATTTACTGACGTGTTTGACAAAAAAGAAGCAGAATCTTTACCACCCCACAGGGCATACGATTGCCCTATTGATCTGCTTCCAGGTGTCTCTATTCCATTTGGACATCTCTATCCCTTGTCAAAACCTGAATTAGAGCATTTGAAAAATTATATCGACGAGAACCTTAAAAAAGGGTTTATCAGACCCAGTACATCACCTGCTGGGGCAGGCATGTTCTTTGTTACCAACAAAGACGGTTCTCTTAGACCTATTATAGACTACAGAGAGCTTAATAAACGCACAAGGAAAAATAGGTACCCTCTTCCATTAATTCCTGAACTGATAGAAAGATTGCGTGGCGCCTCAGTTTTCACCAAATTGGATCTTAGGGGCGCCTATAATCTTATCAGAATGAGAGCTGGAGATGAATGGCTTACAGCATTTAGGACCAGCTATGGTCTATATGAGTATACTGTAATGCCATTCGGGCTTTGTAATGCCCCAGCAACATTTCAGTGTTTCATTAACGACCTTTTCAGAGACATATTGGATGTGTATATCGTCGTCTACTTAGATGACATTTTAATATACTCGCAAACTATTGACCAACATAGAACTCATGTCAAAGAAGTACTAAACAGATTAAGAAAAAATAGTTTATATGCTAAACTTGAAAAATGTATTTTTGAAACCCAAGATATCACTTTTCTAGGTTACCATATCACTGTACATGGTATCTCTATGGACAATAAAAAGGTACAAGCTGTTCTGGAGTGGCCAATTCCTAGCACTAGGAAAGAAACTCAACGCTTCCTGGGTTTCTCTAACTTCTACAGGAAGTTTATTCCTGGTTTTGCTGCAATCGCCAAACCTCTCACAGAACTCACAAAGATACATAACACTTTCCGTTGGACTCCTGAAGCTCAAAAATCTTTTGAAATCCTTAAGGAAAGATTTTCTACAGCTCCCATCTTAAAATTTCCAGATATGAACCATCAATTCGTCTTGGAGGTAGACGCATCCGAATACGCAATCGGTGCAATCCTTTCCCAAAGACCATCATTCAAGGATCCATTGCATCCAGTGTCTTATTTCTCCAGGATTCTACAACCTGCCGAAATTAATTATCCTGTCGGTGAAAAAGAGTTATTGGCGATTAAAAGTTCATTTGATCACTGGAGACATCTATTGGAGGGTGCTGTTCACCCCATTGTAATATTTACTGATCATAAAAACCTCCAATATCTGCAAACCAATAAAACCCTTTCCTCCAGGCAACTGAGATGGAGTCTTTATTTCTCAAGGTTTAACTATGTCATTACTTATAGACCCGGCGAAAAGAATGGGAAGGCCGATGCTCTATCTAGACAACATCCAATAACTACACACGACCTTACGCCAACCACTATAATTCCTCGACACTGTATTCTTGGTTATATAGGAGATTTCGTACCACAGATGAAACTTGCTCAAACATCTGAGGCCGATAGGCCTACAGATGGTCTTACTATGCACACCGATGGGTTGTTGTATAAAGAAAAGAGATTGTACATACCAGCTTCCTTCAGACCTTTAGTATTAAAAACTGTTCATGACTCACCTTTAGCTGGTCATATGGGTGCCAATAAAACCACTGAACTCATCCTCCGTTCTTATTGGTGGCCTGGAATCAGAAAATCAGTTCAATCCTTTTTATCTAATTGTACTATCTGTGCTACTTCAAAACATTCGAAACAACGTCCAATCGGATTCCTACAACCACTTCAAGCCCCTTTGAGACCATGGGATAAGGTCTCCATGGACTTTATCGTTGAACTTCCCAGGTCTAATGGGTTTACTACTATCTTTGTTATCACCGACCTATTTTCTAAAATGGTCCATTTCATCCCCACTACTGCTCTTCCTACATCTAAGCATACAGCTGAACTTTTTGTTCGAGAGGTGATTCGGTTGCATGGAATACCGAAATCTGTAGTCAGTGACAGGGGGACGCAGTTCACATCCAGGTTCTGGAGACATCTTTGTAAAGCTTTGCATATTGAACAATGCCTCATGACCTCTTTTCACCCGCAGTCAAACGGGCAGACTGAACGAATGAATCAACTAGTCGAGCAGTATCTGAGATGTTACTGCTCTCAAGAGCAGGAGACTTGGGCATCTTATTTGCCTTTGGCGGAGTTTGCACTTAACAACCATGTAAGCTCTTCCACTGGTTTCAGCCCCTTTTACATTAACTATGGACTTCATCCCCGTAGTGATCTATTACCCAGGATTGATTCACCTTGTCCACAGGTGAACGATACAGTGAATGAGATTTCACGCATATTTTCTTCCGTGAGGGCTCATATTCTTGAAGCCCAGGCTTCTCAGAGCAAGTATTACAACCTCAGACATAGGGCAGCTCCGCAGTATACCGTTGGACAACGGGTCTGGCTCTCCACTAGGAACTTGAAGTTGGGCTATCCCTGTAGGAAATTGGGTAGAACTTACATTGGTCCTTATACTATCTCTTCTGTTCCTAGTCCTGTTGCTGTTACTTTGGATCTTCCACCCACTTTCCGGATCCATCCTACCTTCCATGTTTCCTTGGTGAAACCGTGTGGTTCTGATGTTCCTACTCCCGTTTCTCAACCTGACTTGGTGGGGTCGGACCCTCAAGAGGAATATCAGGTTCATAGCATTCTTGATTCTCGTCTTCTTCGTGGTCAACTCTACTATCTTGTACATTGGTTGGGTTATGGACATGAGGAAGATTCCTGGGAACCGGCTTCCAACCTTTCTGCTCCCCGTCTTGTCTCCCTATTCCATCGGAGACACCCGGACAGACCTCGTCCGTGAAACCTCGCTGTGGTTTCCTTGGGGGAGGGCCTATGTAAGGTTCCTCACTCTGAAACTGTTTTACTGTACCTTTAAGGATCGTCACCTTCCTCCTTTATAAGGAACTTCCTCCCAGCAGTCCATTGCTGGTTAATTGAAGTCTCTTTGTGATTTCCATTCTCTGTCAGCCTCAAGTGGTTTACACTTACCTTGTCACTTTTCTACTTACAGCTAGAGATTACAGCATCCTCTCCGCAACCGCTACACTGTTGCCGGCATCTGCTATTAGGAAGTGTTAGAGAACTCTGTGAAACAGCCGGCTACGTCATCAGCTACGGCCACAGTGCGGTAAGCGTCTCTCTCTCCCTCTGCAGCACTAACGGATCAACGCCGGAACCGCTCTCTTCTAATCCGCTGTCTGCTATTCACCTAATAGCCATTATCCTTCCCTGGGACTCTAGCTACATATTCCTAAAAGGAATTAAAGGTACTGTTTGATTTCTTAGTATCTTGTACTTTGCAAAGCCTTACCGTTTTTTACTGTTGCCATAACTCATTGTTTTCAGTATAACTTCGTTTGGCTAATATCAACTCTTTTATGTAACTTGTGATCTTCCACTCAAAAAGGTTACATAATAGATACACACAAAATTTTGAAGGTATTTATTACATATTGGTTCTTCTGATTCAGAGGATTCTGTCTCAGAGGTTGATGCTGATAAATCTTCATATTTATTTAAAATGGAATGTATTCGTTCTTTACTTAAAGAAGTCCTAATTGCATTAGAGATTGAGGATTCTAGTCCTCTTGATACTAAATCTAAACGTTTAGATAAGGTTTTTAAATCTCCTGTAGTTATTCCAGAAGTTTTTCCTGTCCCTGGTGCTATTTCTGAAGTAATTTCCAGGGAATGGAATAATTTGGGTAATTATTTTACTCCTTCTAAACGTTTTAAGCAATTATATCCTCTGCCATCTGACAGATTAGAATTTTGGGACAAAATCCCTAAGGTTGATGGGGCTTTCTCTACTCTTGCTAAGCGTACTACTATTCCTACGGCAGATGGTACTTCCTTTAAGGATCCTTTAGATAGGAAAATTGAATCCTTTCTAAGAAAAGCTTACTTGTGTTCAGGTAATCTTCTTAGACCTGCTATATCTTTAGCGGATGTTGCTGCAGCTTCAACCTTTTGGTTAGAAGCTTTAGCGCAACAAGTAAAAGATCATAATTCTCATAGCATTATTATTCTTCTACAACATGCTAATAATTTTATTTGTGATGTCATCTTTGATATCATTAGAGTTGATGTCAGGTATATGTCTCTAGCTATTTTAGCTAGAAGAGCTTTATGGCTTAAAACTTAGAATGCTGATATGTCTTCTAAGTCTACTCTGCTTTGCCTTTCTTTCCAGGGTAATACATTATTTGGTTCTCAGTTGGATTCTATTATCTCAACTGTTACTGGAGGGAAAGGAACTTTTTTACCACAGGATAAAAAATCTAAAGGTAAATTTAGGTCTAATAATCGTTTTCGTTCCTTTCGTCACAACAAGGAACAAAAGCCTGATCCTTCATCCTCAGGAGCGGTATCAGTTTGGAAACCATCTCCATTCTGGAATAAATCCAAGCCTTTTAGAAAACCAAAGCCAGCTCCCAAGTCCACATGAAGGTGCGGCAGATTACGTTTTTTCAAAGAAATTTGGTTCAATTCTGTTCACAATCTCTGGATTCAGAACATCGTTTCAAAAGGGTACAGAATTGGCTTCAAGATAAGGCCTCCTGCAAAGAGATTTTTTCTTTCCCATGTCCCAGTAAACCTAACGAAGGCTCAAGCATTTCTGAAATGTGTTTCAGATCTAGAGTTGGCTGGAGTAATTACACCAGTTCCAGTTCTGGAACAGGGGCTGGGGTTTTATTCAAATCTCTTCATTGTACCAAAGAAGGAGAATTCCTTCAGACCAGTTCAGGATCTAAAAATATTGAATCGTTATGTAAGGATACCAACATTCAAAATGGTAACTGTAAGGACTATCCTGTCTTTTGTTCAGCAAGAGCATTATATGTCCATAATAGATTTACAGGATGCAGATCTGCATATTCCGATTCATCCAGATCACTATCAGTTTCTGAGATTCTCTTTCCTAGACAAGCATTACCAGTTTGTGGCTCTACCGTTTGGCCTAGCTACAGCTCCAAGAATTTTTACAAAGGTTCTCGGTGCCCTTCTGTCTGTAATCAGAGAACAGGGTATTGTGGTATTTCCTTATTTGGACGATATCTTGGTATTTGCTCAGTCTTCACATTTAGCAGAATCTCATACGAATCGACTTGTGTTGTTTCTTCAAGATCATGGTTGGAGGATCAATTTACCAAAAAGTTCATTGATTCCACAGACAAGGGTAACCTTTTTAGGTTTTCAGATAGATTCAGTGTCCATGACTCTGTCTTTGACAGACAGAGACGTCTAAAGTTGATATCAGCTTGTCGAAACCTTCAGTCACAATCATTCCCTTCGGTAGCTTTATGCATGGAAATTCTAGGTCTTATGACTGCAGCATCGGACGCGATCCCCTTTGCTCGTTTTCACATGCGACCTCTTCAGCTCTGTATGCTGAACCAGTGGTGCAGGGATTACACAAAGATATCTCAATTAATATCTTTAACACCGATTGTACGACACTCTCTGATGTGGTGGACAGATCACCATCGTTTAGTTCAGGGGGCTTCTTTTGTTCTTCCGACCTGGACTGTAATTTCAACAGATGCAAGTCTGACAGGTTGGGGAGCTGTTTGGGGGTCTCTGACAGCACAAGGGGTTTGGGAATCTCAGGAGGTGAGATTACCGATCAATATTTTGGAACTCTGTGCAATTTTCAGAGCTCTTCAGTCATGGCCTCTTCTAAAGAGAGAATCGTTCATTTGTTTTCAGACAGACAATGTCACAACTGTGGCATACATCAATCATCAAGGAGGGACTCACAGTCCTCTGGCTATGAAGGAAGTATCTCGAATTCTGGTATGGGCGGAATCCAGCTCCTGTCTAGTTTCTGCGGTTCATATCCCAGGTATAGACAATTGGGAAGCGGATTATCTCAGCCGCCAAACGTTACATCCGGGCGAATGGTCTCTTCACCCAGAGGTATTTCTTCAGATTGTTCAAATGTGGGGACTTCCAGAAATAGATCTGATGGCCTCTCATCTAAACAAGAAACTTCCCAGGTATCTGTCCAGATCCAGGGATCCTCAAGCGGAAGCAGTGGATGCATTGTCACTTCCTTGGAAGTATCATCCTGCCTATATCTTTCCGTCCTCCAGTTCTTCTTCCAAGAGTAATCTCCAAGATTCTGAAGGAATGCTCGTTTGTTCTGCTGGTAGCTCCAGCATGGCCTCACAGGTTTTGGTATGCGGATCTTGTCCGGATGGCCTCTTGCCAACCGTGGACTCTTCCGTTAAGACCAGACCTTTTGTTGCAAGGTCCTTTTTTCCATCAGGATCTCAAATCCTTAAATTTAAAGGTATGGAGATTGAACGCTTGATTCTTAGTCAAAGAGGTTTCTCTGACTCTGTGATTAATACTATGTTACAGGCTCGTAAATCTGTATCTAGGGAGATATATTATCGAGTCTGGAAGACTTATATTTCTTGGTGTCTTTCTCATCATTTTTCCTGGCATTCTTTTAGAATTCCGAGAATTTTACAATTTCTTCAGGATGGTTTGGATAAAGGTTTGTCTGCAAGTTTCTTGAAAGGACAAATCTCTGCTCTTTCTGTTCTTTTTCACAGAAAGATTGCTAATCTTCCTGATATTCATTGTTTTGTACAAGCTTTGTTTCGTATAAAACCTGTCATTAAGTCAATTTCTCCTCCTTGGAGTTTGAATTTGGTTCTGGGGGCTCTTCAAGCTCCTCCGTTTGAACCTATGCATTCGTTGGACATCAAATTACTTTCTTGGAAAGTTTTGTTCCTTTTGGCTATCTCTTCTGCCAGACGAGTTTCTGAATTATCTGCTCTTTCTTGTGAGTCTCCTTTTCTGATTTTTCATCAGGATAAGGCGGTGTTGCGAACTTCTTTTAAATTTTTACCTAAGGTTGTGAATTCTATCAACATTAGTAGAGAAATTGTGGTTCCTTCATTCTGTCCTAATCCTAAGAATTCTAAGGAGAGATCATTGCATTCTTTGGATGTTGTTAGAGCTTTGAAATATTATGTTGAAGCTACTAAGAATTTCCGAAAGACTTCTAGTCTATTTGTTATCTTTTCCGGTTCTAGGAAAGGTCAGAAGGCCTCTGCCATTTCTTTGGCATCTTGGTTGAAATCTTTATTTCATCATGCTTATGTCGAGTAGGGTAAAACTCGGCCTCAAAGGATTACAGCTCATTCTACTAGGTCAGTTTCTACTTCCTGGGCGTTTAGGAATGAGGCTTCGGTTGATCAGATTTGCAAAGCAGCAACTTGGTCTTCTTTGCATACTTTTACTAAATTCTACCATTTTGATGTGTTTTCTTCTTCTGAAGCTGTTTTTGGTAGAAAAGTACTTCAGGCAGCTGTTTCAGATTGAATCTTCTGCTTATAATTTAAACTTTATTTTGGGTGTGGATTATTTTTCAGCGGAATTGGCTGTCTTTATTTTATCCCTCCCTCTCTAGTGACTCTTGCGTGGAAAGATCCACATCTTGGGTAGTCATTATCCCATACGTCACTAGCTCATGGACTCTTGCTAATTACATGAAAGAAAACATAATTTATGTAAGAACTTACCTGATAAATTAATTTCTTTCATATTAGCAAGAGTCCATGAGGCCCACCCCTTTTTTGTGGTGGTTATGATTTTTTTGTATAAAGCACAATTATTCCAATTCCTTATTTTTTATGCTTTCGCACTTTTTTCTGATCACCCCACTTCTTGGCTATTCGTTAAACTGATTTGTGGGTGTGGTGAGGGGTGTATTTATAGGCATTTTGAGGTTTGGGAAACTTTGCCCCTCCTGGTAGGAATGTATATCCCATACGTCACTAGCTCATGGACTCTTGCTAATATGAAAGAAATTAATTTATCAGGTAAGTTCTTACATAAATTATGTTTTTTTTTTCTTTTCACAGCTACAGCAGCTTCCCCCTCCTGGAAATCCTCTCTTCACACATCAGCAATGACTAATCCAGCTTCCTCCAATCACAGCTTTCCCCCCAGGGTGGTTATTGCCTAAGGCCATGCAGTGATTGGAGGAAGCCGGATTAGTCATTGCTGATGTGTGAAGAGAGGATTTCCAGGAGGGGGAAGCTGCTCTGGCTGTGAAAAGAAAAAAAGGTAAGTTGTTAATCAAAACAGCTGTTTTGTAAACTTTGATGAATGAAAGTGCCCCTGTTTTTAATATTATTTTTTAAAAACGGGCTTTCATTTATCAAAGTTTACCTTCACTTTAAGAGACATTATAAATGTAGTTTTCTGAAGTGCTTAATTACAGTATATTGAGTACAAACATACACAAACATATACATAGATTAACTGATGTACAGATATTTACAGGTAAGTTATTTTTTCCTTAAACAAAAATTAATCTACTTTACAACATTTTTATAACTGGATTCTGAATCAAGAACAAAAAATAAAGGGAACTTGGCCTAGGTTTACCTTACCATTGGGTGATTTATATATTTGTGCGATAGTTTCTCTTTAAAGAGATATATCACCCAAAACCTTGAATAGGAGCTCACTACTATAGTTTCTAACTTGTCAAACAGAAGAATGCACGTGCATAATGTGATATTTGTTTACATTGAAGAAGAAAACAGAAAAATACACTCATGCAAGCCTCTGATATTTATATTTATCCTAATTAATTACACCTCAAACATAGTTGTGAGTGCTGGAAGAAGCAGTACCTTGCATACATATAACTTTTCTTATTTAAAATATTGGTTTATGCAATGTAGCCTCTGATTGGTTGTATTGGACAAGCCTTGTAGCCTTCTAACAATCACGCTTAGTCATTTAGAAACAAAACAAAAAAAACATTTTAATTGTATGCTTTGTAAACTTTAAAAGGGTCTGGAAGTGATACATTTAAGAGTTATTATGACGTGTGTCTCATTAAGGGACATGGTGGTCAAAACTGAAATTTGTATGAGTGCATTTCAATTTTTATAAGAAGCATTTTTGCAATAAACTTTTATTGCAAAAATGATTTTAGTAAAAGTTACTACTGTTTTAGTGGCATACATATATATGCACCTCACGCCCCTACGCCCTTACACAAACACTGCAACTATTCAGACATGTAATGATGGGGTGTGTCATCTTAGTGATTTGCATCATACCTGCCACTGACAACTACCTGAGCAGATGTGGTGTTTAAATGCGTCATTACAGCATATGTGCATATGCTGCTGTAACAGCGATAGCAAGTATATTGCAAAATTATTCTATTTAATAATTAAATGCACTAATACACAACAAAGTATCAGCGCTGCTGGGGAGGAGGTGGATAAATTGTATAAATGTAAATTCACAAAATATATTCTATTCAAAATTATTATATTAATTCAGAAATATTGATACTCCAGTACCTAGGTAATAAGCACAAGTGTGTTGTTTGTTGGGTAATATATCCAAGTGTGTTATTTGTCAGTGTCTATAATAGAAATTAATGTGACTTATTATAATAATTGATGTAACTTATTATAATATGGAACCATAAGCAAACAGATGTTAAGCAAACAAACACACAAACAAATCTCTAGAGGAGCAAATACTTTGAAATAGCAAATTCGAAAAAACACACGTTAAAGTAGTATAATTAATAAATACAATTGTGTTGGTAATCACACACTAGAGATCATGTATTGATATTAGGGATGGGCGAATGTTTCTAAAAATTTTAAATTTAAAACAAATTTTGATACATTCGTTCGTTCGAATCGAATTTCGAATGTTTATATAACATTCTAGCATTCTATTTTTGAATTTTCGTTTTCGAATTTTTCAATAAAATTCGAAAATATTCTTTGAATAATAGAATGTTTAACTATGTATTCATTCAGTTTCGAAATGTAATATTCGAATTCGAATGTGACATTCGAATTCGAATGTGACATTCAAATTTGAAATAGTATTTCTAGTCTACAACTGTGTTTAATAAATGTCACATTCAAATTTGAAATAGTATTTCTAGTCTAATACTGTGTTTTATAAATGTACTCTTCGAATTCGAATGTGACATTCGATTCGAATGTGATATTCGATTCGAATGTGACATTCGAAATAGTTTTTCTAGTCTACAATTGTGTTTTATAAATGTAATATTCGAATTCGAATGTGATATTCGAATGTAACATTCGAATTCGAATGTGACATTCGAATGTGACATTCGAAAACTGTAAATAACATTCGAAAATCGAATTTTTAAGAATATTGATTCTTATCAACATTCTATTATGTAAATCGAATTTCTACAATAACATTTGTTCTAACATTCGAATTCGGATATAAACACATTCGCCCAACCCTAATTGATATCAGTCTTTTAAAGATCTCCTGATTATATACTCTCACCCATCAGTTAGTTATAAATAAAAGATGAGTAATATCTCTCTGAGTCCCCACCATGGGATGGTGTATCTTGCTTTTCTGAGGGTGTGTCATCAAAGATCCCTTAATAGAAGGCAAACGCTGAAAGACATGAGAAAGGAAAAGCGCAACGTGCGCTTTTCCTTTCTCATGTCTTTCAAATGCACTAATGCACATTTCCGTTTGAATATTACCTCTCCCTTTAAATTTAAGGTTAATAACTTTGACAATCATGCAGTCTAATAGTTTAGGTCAATGAAACAACTCCACTTATCCACTTTGGTATTTACACAACCTTCTTCAACTTTCTGTTGTTGAAGATATCTGTCATACACACTCCAAAGTGCATATTTATTATTTCCCATTTAGCTATTGCACATGTCAGCAATTATCTCTCACTTTAGAAATCCACTGTTAATTAGAGCCACACTAATCACTGCAGGGCCTATGAAATAGATAGATGCGCCTTTTTGTCAAAGTTTTACATTTTGTAGCAACAAAGTTATTATTTTCTTGGCAGTGTTTCAAAGAAAGTTGTCTCTTAATTATGAAACGCACTTTATGTACTGATACAAGAAATCCCTCAAGAGTCATACGCTTGTCTATAGAATGGCAAATGTAAATGCACATCACAGCTTTACTTAACATGTATAAAAGTAACAAATTAAGAGCAACATTATATAATTACTGTAATAAATGTGTTGCTTAAGTTGGTATACAATATAAAAAAATACTTGACACAAATAACCCAATTTATCAAACCAGTTAAGAAGCATAGAACCATTCTTCACTCGATGTCAAAACTGCTTATAAATCCCCCCAAAAGTTCTAAATGTAGCCACCAATCAGCAAGCGCTACCCAGGTTCTGAACCAAAAAGGGGCCGGCTCCTATGAGAACAAAGAAAAAATTATAGTAGTAGTAAATTAGAAAGTTGTTTAACGTTGCATTCTCTACCTGAATCATGAAAGAAAAATGTTTGGGTTTTGTGCCCCTTTAAGTGGAAATAACATTTATTATTAAATGTGTAATAAAAAAAATAAAAAATAAAACAATTGCATGTTATGCAGAACATAAGTAGAAATAACATTTATATTAGTATATAGTATAAAAACAAACAGAAACCAATCACATGTTATGCAGAACTTTAATAGAAAAAAAAAGTTAAATAGTGCTCCCCTTGTTATCTAGTCCTTTATGAGATGAAAGCTATCTATTTATACCCAACACAAATAGCTAAAATATCTTGTTATCCTATAAAACCAATACTTACATTTGATTTGATGTGACACAACCTGCAGCCACTTTAACTATGTACATAACTGAAAGATATTCAAATAATTAAGAAAACAACAGATAACTGTTGATTTGTCCCATTTCAACACACATAATTTATTTTTATTTTTTTATGTTTTAATCAACAAGGTAATGGCTAAAAAAAAAATGTTTTAATTTAGAAACAGGGGATATACATCCTTTGATAACAACAATATTACCTTTTATTATAACAATAATAACTATTTAGTTGCTTAAATTAGGCTGTCTAATTGGAAAATATTTAAACATAACACAAAGAAAAATAATAAATGCAATGCTTATTTGTAATCATTATGTATGTATGTATTTTATATTTATTTAGTGTGATTATGTTTTGCAATTAAAGAAAACTAACTACCATGCCTAAATATAACAATTATTAGTATTAGTAGTTGTAATGTTATTATTAATGAATGATTCAGGTAATTAACTAATTAATATTGTTAACCTTTTCTAAGTGATACAGCCTTAAAGGGATACTGAACCCACATTCTTTTCTTTCATGATTCGGCTAGAGCTTGCGATTTTAAGCAACTTTCTAATTTACTATTATCAATTTTTCTTCGTTCTCTTGGTATCTGTATTTGAAAAAGCAGGAATGTAAGCTTACGAGTCGGCCCATCTTTGGTTCAGCACCTGGGCAGCTCTTGCTGATTGGTGGCTAAATGTAGCCACCAATTAGCAAACACTATCCAGGGTGCTGAAGCAAAAATGGGCAAGCTTCTATGCTTACATTCCTGCTTGGGTTCAGTATCCCTTTAAACATGGGACATAGTATTTTTTTATATTCATTCTTAATAGGCTTGTGGGTAGTTATACATATTTTATAACTTCTTTGAGTTGCTGTGCAGAACAATCTGATAGGTAAATCTTAGCATAGTACATCTTCCATCTTACAATACAGATCCATGAGCATATAAAAAAGGCATTTTTCTTCCACAATTAGGGCAACTGGTAGCTCTGACATTTAGGGGTGCAACAGTAATAAATGGTATGCCCAGCACCCCTTTGAAGCACCTATGGACCTAAGAAAGAAAAATTGGAGAGAGTTCCAAAGAAAGTGATGCCTTTATAGCACTCTGTGCCCAGACTTTTGTGAGGCAGGACATTTTTAAACTTTACTTTTATTTAAAGTCAAAAATTTAAAACTGGGTAGTAGCATTAAAATAATTAAGAGTAAATTACTTTGTTTGTCCACACTGAGGGTTATCTCTTGATTAATGTGTAGATGGCTTTTTTATAATAGGTGTATAGAAGAGATTAACACTACCAACTGATTATTGTATAGCACAAATGTTAATATACCATGATTATTTAATTCAACTTAGATCACATAGGTCACTGGTAATTCACTTAATGTAATGTGAATAATTATTTGTTGGTGTGACTGGATATGAATATCTGTGTTTGTAATGTTAATTTAGCACACTGCCAAAGTATTTGTGGAATAATCCCTTTAATTGTTTGGTAACTGGATATGGAGTTTAATCCACCCTGGAGTATTAATGTGAATTGTTTGGGTAATAATATATCTGTACTGGTATACCAGACTAACTTTCTTTGGAACTCTCTCCAATTTTTCTTTCTAAATATGAACAGATGCCAGCACCACTTCTAATTTAAAAACCTTATGTAAGGTTTTAAGATTAGATATACTCTAATTTGAGAATAATAAAAGTATACATATTGGGAGCTTGCCTATATAGTGCCATTGCTTTGGTGTGTTTGTGTTTAGAACACCAATAGACTAGAATTTCTTACAATTTATTGAAAGCAATTTGACAATAAATATTAAAGCTCATTAGTTGTTATAGTAGTATGTTTGAGATATTACAAATGTTGTCTGCTTGATAGCAAACACTACATGCAGCTAATCTAGAGGAAAAGGGCAAGTGTCTGTATAAATATGATAACTTTGACTTTGAATTTAAAGAAGCAATATGAACATTAGAGATACCGAACTTCAAAAATCTTCAGCAAGTTACTAAAGGTCATTTTAAGCTTATGAAATCAGTTGATTTCCTGTTGCTTGATTATTCATTTAGTTATTTCTTTAGTGTGATGGAAACTATTACAGCACTGTTCTTTTGGGGGTAATGGAGAAAAATGTCATTACTGTAGGAGGCTTTATGGATCAAAGAAGCCTGTTAAATATTGTTACATTGTTTTGTTTCCTGACTAATAGGGATAAAAAAATAACTTATTTGCACAAGTAAATTTAAATAATTGATTTGTCACATCAACACTAGTGGCTAATGGTTATTTGGGAATTTGTATGCAAATATGTATCTTGAAGGGACATTAAACATTAAATAAATGCTAGATAAAATGAAGTATTCATAGAAAAGATTAGTCTGAGAATAGCATGTATATGTATTATTAAAGTGACAATACAAAGATATCCCAGCGCCCACTAAAACCTTATTGGCCCAGGAAGGTGATACCTAGTTATCACCTAGAAGCAATGATACGTGAGAAGGTTATTCCTAGGCGCCAAACTGTGAGGCTAAGCTTTGCAAAATATTTATTACAACTCAAAGTGCAAAGAATAAAAGCAAAATTAAAATGCGATACTAAAAATACAATTTAAAATACAATATAAAAAGGCATGGATCCACGCTAGTAACAATGAGGATAAGATTGTGAAATATATATATGTACTATAACAATATACACAGGGCAATTCTGGAAAGACAGCAATAACACAAATGTGCTGCAAAGTGACTTGGTTCAATACTCCAAAGTGCTAAAAATGGGGTAGTAACAACCAATAAAAAATCAATAAAGATCAAAAAACTTTTAAAATGTCCAGTGTGTAAAAAATGTGTGTTCCAAAAATAAAAGTCAGTGCAAAAAATAATAGTCAGTGCAAGAATAAAAGTTCACAACCTGGGTCCAAAAATGAATCCGCTGGGGTACTCCTATAGGTGTGTATCCAAAAAATGTTAGTGTGTTGGCAAGTGTTTGCTATTGATGTCCAGTAAAAAACAAAAACAAAAACAAAAACAAAACAAGGATTGTTGGTGATGGTGTTGCCAGCCTGAGTAGGCAGATATGGTGATGAAAAGTGCACAATAAAAAAGGGGCACAATAAAAACAATTCCAAAGGTTTTTTTCCTTACTTTTTTGCCTTTGGAATTGTTTTTATTGTGCCCCTTTTTTATTGTGCACTTTTCATCACCATATCTGCCTACTCAGGCTGGCAACACCATCACCAACAATCCTTGTTTTGTTTTTGTTTTTTACTGGACATCAATAGCAAACACTTGCCAACACACTAACATTTTTTGGATACACACCTATAGGAGTACCCCAGCGGATTCATTTTTGGACCCAGGTTGTGAACTTTTATTCTTGCACTGACTATTATTTTTTGCACTGACTTTTATTTTTGGAACACACATTTTTTACACACTGGACATTTTAAAAGTTTTTTGATCTTTATTGATTTTTTATTGGTTGTTACTACCCCATTTTTAGCACTTTGGAGTATTGCACCAAGTCACTTTGCAGCACATTTGTGTTATTGCTGTCTTTCCAGAATTGCCCTGTGTATATTGTTATAGTACATATATATATTTCACAATCTTATCCTCATTGTTACTAGCGTGGATCCATGCCTTTTTATATTGTATTTTAAATTGTATTTTTAGTATCGCATTTTCATTTTGCTTTTATTCTTTGCACTTTGAGTTGTAATAAATATTTTGCAAACCTTAGCCTCACAGTTTGGCGCCTAGGAATAACCTTCTCACGTTCTTATGTATTATTAAAGGTTGCATTAGATGTTGAAATATTGATAAAATAAGTGTAAAGTTTTAGGGCAACTCACGCGGTATATCTTTTCCACATGCAATTTGGTCTTTTCACAAGTAATTTTCATTGCGCAGATATTACAAGTTTTGAAAATTGACGATTGCACACGTGTATTCGCCTTTTACGCAAAAATCCTTTCCGCACTCAAAGAACTGTGGTTAACCGTTTTCCGGAAAAATTTTTTTTCACAAAACACCTAGGCCTAGATTTGGAGTTTGGCGTTAGCCGTGAAAACCAGCGTTAGAGGCTCCTAACGCTGGTTTTAGGCTACCTCCGGTATTTGGAGTCACTCAAAATAGGGTCTAACGCTCACTTTTCAGCCGCGACTTTTCCATACCGCAGATCCCCTTACGTAAATTGCGTATCCTATCTTTTCAATGGGATATTTCTAACTCCGGTATTTAGAGTCGTGTCTGAAGTGAGCTTTAGACATCTAACGACAAAACTCCAGCCGCAGGAAAAAAGTCAGTAGTTAAGAGCTTTCTGGGCTAACGCCGGTTTATAAAGCTCTTAACTACTGTACTCTAAAGTACACTAACACCCATAAACTACCTATCGCCGCAACTCGATTAATTTTTTTTAACCCCTAATCTGCCGACCGCCAACTACGTTATCCCTATGTACCCCTAATCTGCTGCCCCTAACACCGCCGACCCCTATATTATATTTATTAACCCCTAATCTGCCCCCCTCAACGTCGCCTCCACCTGCCTACACTTATTAACCCCTAATCTGCCGAGCGGACCGCACCGCTACTATAATAAAGTTATTAACCCCTAATCCGCCTCACTAACCCTATAATAAATAGTATTAACCCCTAATCTGCCCTCCCTAACATCGCCGACACCTAACTTCAAATATTAACCCCTAATCTGCCGACTGGAGTTCACCGCTATTCTAATAAATGTATTAACCTCTAAAGCTAAGTCTAACCCTAACACTAACACCCCCCTAAATTAAATATAATTTACATCTAACGAAATTAATTAACTCTTATTAAATAAATTATTCATATTTAAAGCTAAATACTTACCTGTAAAATAAATCCTAATATAGCTACAATATAAATTATAATTATATTGTAGCTATTTTAGGATTAATATTTATTTTACAGGCAACTTTGTATTTATTTTAACCATGTACAATAGCTATTAAATAGTTAAGAACTATTTAATAGTTACCTAGTTAAAATAATTACAAAATTACCTGTAAAATAAATCCTAAGCTAAGTTACAATTAAACCTAACACTATACTATCATTAAATTAATTAAATAAAATACCTACAATTACCTACAATTAAACCTAACACTACACTATCAATAAATAAATTAAATACAATTCCTACAAATAACTACAATGAAATAAACTAACTAAAGTACAAAAAATAAAAAAGAACTAAGTTACAAAAAAGAAAAAAATATTTACAAACATAAGAAAAATATTACAACAATTTTAAACTAATTACACCTACTCTAAGCCCCCTAATAAAATAACAAAGACCCCCAAAATAAAAAATGCCCTACCCTATTCTAAATTACTAAAGTTCAAAGCTCTTTTACCTTACCAGCCCTGAACAGGGCCCTTTGCGGGGCATGCCCCAAGAAGTTCAGCTCTTTTGCCTGTAAAAAAAAACATACAATACCCCCCCCCAACATTACAACCCACCACCCACATACCCCTAATCTAACCCAAACCCCCCTTAAATAAACCTAACACTAAGCCCCTGAAGATCATCCTACCTTGTCTTCACCTCACCAGGTATCACCGATCCGTCCTGGCTCCAAAATCTTCATAAAACCCAAGCGGGGGCTGGCGATCCATCATCCGGTGGCTGAAGAGGTCCAGAAGAGGCTCCAAAGTCTTCATCCTATCCGGGAAGAAGAGGCGATCCGGACCAGCAACCATCTTGATCCAAGCGGCATCTTCTATCTTCATCCGATGACGACCGGCTCCATCCTGAAGACCTCCACCGCGGACCCATCTTCTTCCGGCGACGTCCAACTGAAGAATGACGGTTCCTTTAAGGGACGTCATCCAAGATGGCGTCCCTCGAATTCCGATTGGCTGATAGGATTCTATCAGCCAATCGGAATTAAGGTAGGAATATTCTGATTGGCTGATTCCATCAGCCAATCAGAATCAAGTTCAATCCGATTGGCTGATCGGAACAGCCAATAGAATGCGAGCTCAATCTGATTGGCTGATTGGATCAGCCAATCGGATTGAACTTGATTCTGATTGGCTGATGGAATCAGCCAATCAGAATATTCCTACCTTAATTCCGATTGGCTGATAGAATCCTATCAGCCAATCGGAATTCGAGGGACGCCATCTTGGATGATGTCATTTAAAGGAACCGTCATTCGTCGTTCAGTCGTCGGCCAGGATGGATGTTCCGCGTCGGAGGTCTTCAGGATCCTGCCGCTCCACTCCGGATGGATGACCATAGAAGATCCCGCTTGGATGAAGACTTCAATCGGATGGAAGACCTCTTCTGCCCCGCTTGGATGAAGACTTCAGCCGGATCATGGACCTCTTTGGGCTTGGATCAGGACATTGGAGGAGCTCTTCTGGATCGATCGGTGAACCTGGTATGGTGAAGATAAGGTAGGAAGATCTTCAGGGGCTTAGTGTTAGGTTTATTTAAGGGGGGTTTGGGTTAGATTAGGGGTATGTGGGTGGTGGGTTGTAATGTTGGGGGGGGGGTATTGTATGTTTTTTTTTACAGGCAAAAGAGCTGAACTTCTTGGGGCATGCCCCGCAAAGGGCCCTGTTCAGGGCTGGTAAGGTAAAAGAGCTTTGAACTTTAGTAATCTAGAATAGGGTAGGGCATTTTTTTATTTTGGGGGGCTTTGTTATTTTATTAGGGGGCTTAGAGTAGGTGTAATTAGTTTAAAATTGTTGTAATATTTTACTTATGTTTGTAAATATTTTTTTATTTTTTGTACTTTAGATAGTTTATTTAATTGTAGTTATTTGTAGGTATTGTATTTAATTTATTTATTGATAGTGTAGTGTTAGGTTTAATTGTAGATAATTATAGGTATTTTATTTAATTAATTTATTGATAGTGTAGTGTTAGGTTTAATTGTAACTTAGGTTAGGATTTATTTTAATTATTTAATAGCTATTGTACCTGGTTAAAATAAATACAAAGTTACCTGTAAAATAAATATTAATCCTAAAATAGCTATAATATAATTATAATGTATATTGTAGCTATATTAGGATTTATTTTACAGGTAAGTATTTAGCTTTAAATATGAATAATTTATTTAATAAGAGTTAATTAATTTCGTTACATTAAAATTATATTTAATTTAGGGGGGTGTTAGTGTTAGGGTTAGACAGCTTTAGGGGTTAATACATTTATTAGAATAGCGGTGAGCTCCAGTCGGCAGATTAGGGGTTAATAATTGAAGTTAGGTGTCGGCGATGTTAGGGAGGGCAGATTAGGGGTTAATACTATTTATTATAGGGTTAGTGAGGCGGATTAGGGGTTAATAACTTTATTATAGTAGCGCTCAGGTCCGGTCGGCAGATTAGGGGTTAATAAGTGTAGGCAGGTGGAGGCGACGTTGTGGGGGGCAGATTAGGGGTTAATAAATATAATATAGGGGTCGGCGATGTTAGGGCAGCAGATTAGGGGTACATAGGGATAATGTAAGTAGCGGCGGTTTACGGAGCGGCAGATTAGGGGTTAATAATAATATGCAGGGGTCAGCGATAGCGGGGGCGGCAGAATAGGGGTTAATAAGTGTAAGGTTAGGGGTGTTTAGACTTGGGGTACATGTTAGAGTGTTAGGTGCAGATGTAGGAAGTGTTTCCGCATAGCAAACAATGGGGCTGCGTTAGGAGCTGAACGCGGCTTTTTTGCAGGTGTTAGGTTTTTTTTCAGCTCAAACAGCCCCATTGTTTTCTATGGGGGAATCGTGCACGAGCACGTTTTTGAGGCTGGCCGCTTGCGTAAGCAACTCTGGTATCGAGAGTTGAAGCTGCGTTAAATATGCTCTACGCTCCTTTTTTGGAGCCTAACGCAGCCTTTATGTGGACTCTCGATACCAGAGTTATTTTTATGGTGCGGCCAGAAAAAAGCCGGCGTTAGCTACGCGGGTCGTTACCGACAAAACTCCAAATCTAGGCCCTAAAAAATACATTACAAAGTACAGTTACACTCGTATTAACACTGTCTAATAGAAAATAATAAGGGCTCAAAGATAGGAGATTTTACATTGACATACAAATACATACATAAAGAAACATGGATTTTAGGATATGTTTAACTATGGAGATAATGAAACGATTTTACATTACAATCTTATGCACATTAAACAATATCTCAGATGGATTTTCAAAGAGATATTTACACATAGTTCTTGAGATATCTAGATATATATATATATATATATATATATTCCTATTCATAACTAGATATAAATAGATATATCTGTTAAAAAAAACATCAGATATATATAGTAATATTTCTTTACAAATAAATAGAACATTCTTGCAATATGAAATATTCGTTTTTCCATGTACATTTTTCGACGAGAATATGTCATGAGCTTTGCGCAACAGATTAGGGTGTTAGTTATTTTATTTTCTATTTGTCTTCTCCATGGACTTTTATGGGGGAATACGTGAACGAGCATGCAAAATGGCTTTTTGGGCTACAAGGGTTAACGGTTGCGCAAAATAAGTTATTTTGCAACTTGTAATACCTGCGCAACCCCAAATGCACAAAAACCTTAATGTGCATTGAGTTTTTGCAATTGCAAAAAACAGATTTTCTGTGCGACTTGTAATCTCACCCTTAATGCCTATTAAACAATGGTAGCTGCCATGTTGTAACTTAGGTTACCTTCTCTGCTGTTGCCAATTAGGTACAGGTATAAATAGACCAGTGTTTTTCAACCAGTGTGCCGTGGCACACTAGTGTGCCGTGAGAGATCCTCAGGTGTGCCACGGCAGACTGACAACAGTGTGACATATTTTTTAAACTTTGCTTGTTTTTTACTCCCAGTGCAGGGGTAGTTTGTAGGAGGCATGGCATAACAGCACAATACATACAGTATGTGTGTGTTTGTGTGTATGTGTATATATATATATGCTGTATTAGGCTACAATGTGTGATTTTTTTTAAATTTTGGGATGGTGGTGTGCCACAGGATTTTTTAATGTAAAAAAGTGTGCCACGGCAAAAAAAAGGTTAAAAATCACTGAAATAGACCACTAGACTATGCAGCCAATGGCTGTTTGAAATGTAACAGTGTCCTGCACTTCCATTTCTAACAGGAACTGAAATGTTCTGAATTTCAGAATGGAATGACAGGAAAATGGGAAATATAAGCAATGAAAGTATATTGCAGAGGTTTTTTTTTTAATATATACGATTTATTATTTTATATTACCATCTCAAAGTGTTTAATGTTCCTTTAGTGACAGCAACACACTCTGTACATTACCTGTTACAAGAGTCTTGTAGGGCACTATTTCTGCATACCTCACTGACTGCTGTTATAGGGTCACATGTACAAAGCAGCGTAAGCTCCTTTGGAGCCCTTGTTGAGCAGGTATGCACATACAAGCCTGCTTCCTGTAATGTAAGAAGCAGAGGTCATTAGCACTCACTCAAAGTGAATGACAGACCCTTCTGTCACGTGAATGGTCATGTGAGAGAAGGGGCGGGTTTTACACGCATAATTGAGAATGTTATGATAGATACGGGCAGTGGACAAACAGAATCATTTTTTAGTTTATTTTATTCTGTAAATTGGATTGACATTTATATGTTCTATTCATTTTGGGCAATTTATTAAAATTTGGAAAAAAGAAAATAGTTCATCCAAGTTTCATTAGCAATATGTGATTTGTCTAATAGCAAGTTTTTGCTCTTTGTCAGTTCACATTTTACTAATTATGATCACTTTCTTGTTTAATATGAAAATAATAATTGTGCACTTATCATGTTGTTGAAACATGTTGCTCATCTGAATTCATCTCATTTATATTTCAACTGAATTTTTATTATGTGAAAAGATTAATGGCATAAGTCTTCAATCATTAGGCAACGGAAACACAAAATTAGAGGCATAAGTATTTCTTCAGTTCGGTTGTTTACTTTTGCCCTAAAGTGTTGGAAATCGCAGCGCTGTGTCACCTCCAGGGAACCAAGATGCCCACGTCCTCTGAGTCACACATACTGGTTATTCTCACAAGATTGCAGTTAAAATAAGCCTTTTATTAAAATCATCACAAAGGTGTCTTCCAGTGTAGCTTCAGGTTCTATTTGTTCCAGAACTTGTTTTAACTTTATTCTCTTGAGAAAGGCTTCTTTTAGCCGAAACGCGTTGAGATATATTTTAAATAAAACCTAAAGCTGCACCAGAAGACACCTTTGTGATGATTTTAATAAAAGGCTTATTTTAACTGCAATCTTGTGAGTATAACCAGTTTGTGCGCCTACCACATTGTCTGAAATCTGCTACACTATTGTGAGCTCTTTTATTTTGGAGGTGAAAGCAACAAGGTTGATTTAGAGGACGTGGGCAGCTTGGTTCCCTGGAGGTTACACAGAACCACCATTTCCAACACTTTCTGCTTCTATACACGGTTTGGGAGAACCGGGGCTGGCAGTGAGCACCTGAAGGGAAGTGCTAACATTGCTTTATACTTTACTTTTGCCCTGGCTTCTTATTTTTTACATTATGTAGCTCTTCAAATCCTTAAGAGAACCCTGTTATAACCCTAAGTGCAGAATTATAGCTTTAAAAACTGGAGCTGCTTAATGCAATTTTATTAATTGTGAGAGGTAAAAGATGCCCAGGATAACACATTCACCTAGTTATAATTTAATTATTTTCTTAATAATAAAATATAATTTAATAGTTAACAGGCAATACAAAAAAATACCTAGCTTCAGTAATCTATCAGTAGTTTATAAAACAAAATATTTGCATCACAGATTTACCAGGAGACCTTTACATTTGGCTTTGAAACTCTGAATTAAAGAACAGCACCAAACATACACAGGTCCTGACATGAGAAATTATACAGCCTAAACAACAAAAATTAGCATCCATACTCAAAGGGACAGGTTTTTTTAAAAATTGTTTATAAAGATAGCTAATGCCTTTACTACCAATTCCCCAGTTTTGCACAACCAACATTGTTATATTAATACACTTTATAACCTTTAAACCTCTTACTTTCTGACTGTTTCTAAGTCTCTGCAGGCTGCCTCTTATCTCAGTGCATTTTATCAGCTTTTCACTGCCAGACAGTGTTAGTTTATATTTGCCATATAGATAAAATTGAGCTCACTCCCGTGGAGTTGTTCATGAAGCAGCACTAATTGGCTAACATGAAAGTTTGTACAAAGCACCGAGATAAGGGAGCAGTCTGCAGATGCTTATATATTAGGTAATCACAGAGGTAAAAAGTATAATAATATAACAGTGTTGTTTATGCAAAACTGCGGAATGGGTATTAAAGGGATTATCAATATTTTTAAACAACAAAATTTTGGGGGTAAATTTTACCTTTAACACTGGTTACAAGCATAAGCACAATCTAATAAGTTAGCACAGATCACTAGACCGTCAACTTCCTGGTTCTTTATTCTTCTTTTAAACATTAAAACAAGTTGCTCAGGTTTTGTAAAGTAGTAGCAGTAATAGGTTTAAAAGATAGTAAAGAAATCCATTATTTAACCTTTGGCTTAGCAACTTTCAGTTTAGTGCACCATAGCACTCAAGCTATAGCCAACATAAATGTATCAGTGCTCCCCATAGATGTGAGGGATTTAGCGCACCCACAATTTTTAACTTGTAATATAAGCACAAAAATAAAAGAGCTATTGTTTTAAAGGGTCACAAAACCCAAAATGTTTCTATCATGATATAGAGAAAATTATTTTTAAAAAGTTTCCAATTTACTTCTATTCATATTTGCTTTATTCTCTTGTTATTCTTTGTTGAAGAGATATCTAGATAGGTAGTGAGCACATGTCTGAGGCACTACAGGACAGGAAGTAGTGCTGCCATCTAGTGCTCTTGTTAATGTATAACATTGTTGCAAAATTGCTGCCATATACTACTGCAGACGTGCACGCTCCTGAACGTACCTTCCTGCTTTTCAACAAAGGATAACAATAAAAGGAAAATAAATTAATAATAGAAGGATATTGTAAAGTTGTTTAAAATTGCATGCTCTATCTGAATCATGAAAGAAATTTAGATTTTGGGGTTTTATGTCTCATTAACTAGAGCTGTGTTAGCAGACAATAACACTAATATTTTTGTGCTCCACTTGTACACAAGGCCACATTGTGCAAAAAATATTATTCAGGTTAAAGCAAGGCAAAAAAGATCAAAACTCAGTCAATTAAATAAAGGTAGGTTTCTTCTGAAAGATTTAGTCAAAGTGCCTAATAAAGGTTAATCTATTCAGCATATATCAGATACAATGCATTCTATACAGAACATATGCCAGATCCTATACATTCTCCACTGAACATATACCAGATCCAATGCATTCTATACAGATCATATACCAGATCAGATACATTCTCCACTGATCATATACCAGATCCAATGCATTCTCCACTGAACATATACCAGATCCAATGCATTCTATACAGATCATATACCAGATCAGATACATTCTCCACTGATCATATACCAGATCCAATGCATTCTCCACTGAACATATACCAGATCAGATACATTCTCCACTGATCATATACCAAATCCAAGGCATTCTATACTGAACATATACCAGATGTGATACATTCTATACAGATCATATACTAGATCAGATACATTCTCCACTGATCATATACCAGATCCTATGCATTCTCCACTGAACATATGCGTGAGCTCAAAAAGGGGAATGGACTAAGCGCCAACTTGCACTACCTTCTAGCCTGGGGGCGTGATACCTAGTTACCACAAAGTAAAGCAAACATAATGTAATAAAATAAAAGACCCAGGCGCCTACCAATCGGAGGCAAAGGAAATATCAACGAGGTTCCAGATAATTAAAATATCAAATGACTTATTTTAATACTTAAAATATACAATATCTAAATACAATTTTATCATGGATCCATGTATAACATATAAGAAAATAAAATACAATAACCGATGCTCATAAAATACAGTGCTGAGGGGGAATAAAACAATAAAAACAATTTACAATCTGCTTCAGATCTAATTAAATGTCCAAAGAGTCTTTTGGTTCCAATAAATTTGTGGTGATCCTTATAATGTGGTCGAGGCTTTTGGGTCCAATTCAATAATGCATTGTTTTTTCATATAGTTTTTAATTTCTAAGAAACTGGGAACCAAGGGGTCTTGCCCTTTCTTAAAAATTAGATTTCTTGTTGCCAGAATTGTCATATTTCTAGCTTTTTTGTGTTCAGGAGATAAAGGGGATTCTATAAGGAAAACAACCTCTGCCAGAGAGAGAGAGAGATGGCAGGTATCTTCAATACCTTAATGAGCCAGTATTCTATTTTCCGCCAGAGCTGTTTTATCCGGGGGCACGACCATATCATATGAATTACATCAGCTGCCGGATATGCACATTTAGGGCATGAATTAAATTTAAGATTATGCCATTTAAACCCCTTTAATGGGGTATAATATGACCTATAGAGCCCTTAAGGACCAGCGACGTACCCTGTATGTCATTGGCCTTTTTTTGGGACTTGATTGTTTTATAGCGCGGATTTGCCACCAGCATTTAGACTGCTCTATTCCACAAAGCCTGCTGGAGGGAGGGCATTAATAGTGTGTTCTTGCTAGACTTGTGCTATTATGTCCTGGAAAAAAACCTTAACGACCAGTGACATACAGGGTACATTGTGGTCATTAAGGGGTTAATATGTGATTCTCTCCAACTTGTAGATAGAGTAGTCTGCGCTATTATGGCTATAGATTTTTCCACCTGATCCACCTCAATGTCTAATTCTGGAGACATAAGATTCCACTATTGTGTTATCTGATGTAAATTAGAATCTCCATATTGACTAATCGCCAAGTCATACCAGATTGAAATGGAAAATAAATCATTTTTAACAAGGATAGGCCAGTTATCTAGCTTCCCCCAGGACCAGGACTAACCAAACTTCTCGGTGGGTGAGAAAAGATAATGTCTAGCCTGGAGGTAAGCAAAAAAGTCCTTATTACTTAGGTTAAATTCCTGTTTCAGCCTATCAAGGGCTTTTACTGATAGAGTATCTTGGTCTATAAATTGAGTCAAAAAAGTCAAGACCTTCTCATACCAATTCTTAAATACTTGAGATTGAGTGCCTCTTTGAAATTCTGGATTACCACATAATCCTTGGAATTTTGGAATAGAGAGAGCAATACCTAGTTTTTGCCCTAACTTTTTCCAAGCCTGTATTATCGTATATACAGAATTAAGATGCTTCACTTCTTTCGGAATTGAGTGAAGCGGACAATTAATAAAAGCTATAGGATTATAAGGATATAAAATATTCCTTTCAAGTTTATTATTAGTGATATAGTCTTTATTCAAAATCCAATCTATCAGAATGCGTGAAAGAAAAACCAAGCTGTATTTATTGAGATCGGGGAGAGCCATTCCCCCAAGTCTTTTAGGGAGGTAAAGTTTATTTAAAGAGATTTGGGGTCTTTTGCATTTCCAAATGAAATATCGGAGAGCCTTGTTCAGGCTTTTCCAGTCTTTGACTTTCAGAGTGACCGGAACGTTTTGTAAGGGGTAGAGAATTTTTTGAAGGAGAACCATTTTAAATAAGGCAATACATCCTGACAAAGATAGTGGGAGATTTTGCCAACTTCTCAAGTACTCTTTTATTGTAGACAAAATAGGGGGAATATTAAGACTATACCACTCTTGTGGGTTAGCTGATATGTTAATTCCTAAATACTTAAAGTGGGACAGAGCTTCCTTAAAAGGCGTCACAGAAAGAGAAGCCTCATTTTTTCTGATCCACATTAATTCTGACTTAGAGATATTGATCTTGTAACCTGTAAAAGTTCCAAAGGAATTAGTAATCGAAAGTCTTGGAATATTAGTTCTTGTATCGGAGATATAAATTAACACATCATCTGCATATAGGGCAATTTCTTGTTCTAAGGAGCCAATTTTTATCCCCTGTAGTAACTGTCTGACCTTAAAAGCTAAAGGCCCCATCGCTAGATCAAATAAAAGAGGTGATGACGGACAACCTTGTCTTGTGCCTCTCTGAAGGTTAGTTAAATTAGATTCTAAATTATTAACAATCAGTTTTGTTGAAGAATTATTACAGAGATTGTTGATAAAGGAGATCAAATTATCTTTGAAGCCAAAATGCGACAGAGAAGTTAGAATATGCTGATGATACACTGAATCAAACGCTTTTTCTGCGTTAAGCGCAACGATTGCTATATCTGTCTGATCTTGTGAGAAAGCTTCTTTGGAGTTATAGAGTAATCAAGAACTAAAAATAGTTCTCTGACTTTAGCTTCTAGGTTGCGCTTGGACAAAAAAACTGCCTGATCTTTATTGATAAGAATCCCTATCTCTCGTTGAAGTCTTTTAGCTAGAATTGATGATGATAATAATGTATAATCAGAATTAAGTAGTGCGATGGGCCGATAGGATTCCTTTTTCAAGGGATATTTACCCAGCTTCAGAATTAATGATGTAGTAGATGCAGCAAAAGTCAAAGGAATAGACTTATTTTCTATATAAAAATAATTAAAAAGATTTTTTAAATGAGGAGTAATAGCCGGAGCTAGGATCTTATAAAACTCACTGGGAAGAGAGTCCGGACCAGGGGCTTTGTCCAGTCTCAACTCTTTAATAGCGTGAAGGATCTCTTGGTCAGAGATAGGAGCATTCATTTTTATTGCTGCTTCATCGTTAAGAGATGGGTAATTAAGCCCTTTCCAAAAAAGTTCTGATGCTTCCGCATCTGATTTCCTAAAAGAATATAGATCCCTGTAATAAATTAAAAAGGTATCAAGAATTTCTTTTGAGTTTTTAAATAAGTAAGTAAGTAAGTGTCTTGTTCCATAAGCGAATCAATGGCAGCATTCCCCTGTACATTTTTAACTAATTTAGCCAGCAGTTTACCTGCCTTGTCACCATGCCTATGGAATTTGGCTCTGGGTTTGAAGTCAGCTTGAACTGATATATACATTATAGAGGTATCTCTCTCTCTTGGCAGAGGTATATCTTCTCCAATTTGCAGATGTAGGTTGAGCTAGATATTTGTTATAAGTATTGGTAAGTGATCTTAGTACTTCACTTTCTCTGAGAGCAGTTTTCGTTTAAAGTCAACCATATATGCAATGATGTCCCCTCTCACTACTGCCTTACCTGCTTCCCATAGTAAACTTGGGTCGTTAACTGTACCAAGATTTAAAGAAAAAAATTCAAGCATTCTAGCGGTTAACCCATTTTTACATTTTAAGTTTTTAAATAGAAATCTGGGGAAAAAATCGGTGTAATGTATGTACTTTGATATTCAGTGGAATGTCTAATATAATTGTGGCATGGTCTGAGATAGTGACTTGTGTAATTTTGGTTGTAGCACCAATTTTTAGTAGCTTCTCGCTAACTATGAATAAGTCAATTCTAGACAAAGAATTCACATTTCTTTCCTTACATGTGAACTCTCTTTGAATTGGGTTCTGAATCCTCCAAATGTCTTTAAGAGCCAGATTCCTGAACAAAGTTTTGAACATTTTACCTTCCAGTTTATCTCTCTTAGACATATAAGTAATATGTGCTTGCCTAAACCTATCGAGGGGGATCTGTGGAGCCATATTAAAATCCCCTGCTACAATTATATTACCTTCGCCTAATTGTAGGATTTTAGATTGTAAAAATTCCCAGAATCTTATCTCAAATTTATTGGGAGCATAAAGATTGCAAAGTGTAAATACAGAATTAGCCAATTTAATTTTCAGAGTCAAAATTCTACTTACTGGGTCAGAAATTCTAATAATACTTCATATAGGATATTCTTCCCTAGTAAAATAACCACCCCTCTTTTCCAACCTATACTTGGTGTGAAGAATACCTCCTTAACCCAGGAGGATCTCAACTTTAAGGATTCTTCTGCGTTCAGATGCGTCTCCTGGATAAAGGCGATATCCGAGTTAAGTTTCCTCAGTTGTGAAATTATCATTTTACGCTTTATTGGAGTTGAGATACCTCCGACATTCCAAGAGGATAAAATCAATTTTTTTACTTTAGTCGTCATTTATTTACAAGTAGGGAGGGAGAAAAAAAAAGGGGGGGGGGAATTACAATTAAAGGAACCTCCCCCCTCTATCCCTATCTCCATATCTCTATTCATAAAAAAAAAACTGAAAAGGAAGAAGCAAGAGGTACATAAGGTTACCATAAATTCGAGGCAACATCATCCAGAGTGGAAACAAATTATTCTGAAATATAACATCTTATTTTGAACTACTTGATACACTTTTCAGAGTAAACTTTTTCTGCCTCAGAGGCAGTGTCAAAAAAAATAAGCGTGACCCTGAACTTCCACCTTGAGCCTAGCCGGATAAATTACTGTAGCAAAGAACCCATCCTTAATCAATCTGCCACAGACTGGAGAGAGCTCCATTCTTTTCAGAGAAGTTCCATATGCAAAATTCTGAAAGACTAGGATTTTAGTACCTTCTAACAGGATAGGTGCATTTTTACGTGATGATTGCATGACCCTGACTTTGTCCTGATAATTTAAGTATTTCACTATAATGGGTCTGGGTCTAGATTTATCACCAACTGGTAACGGAGATCTCCCCAGCCTGTGGGCCCTTTCTACAGCTAAGGGTATTAATTCTTGGGAAATATTTAAAAGCTGAGGGAGAGTCTCAGCTGCAAATTTCAATAAATCTGCATAATGCAGAGTTTCAGGAACCCCAATTATTCTGACATTGCTTCTCCTGGATCAATTTTCTAAATCCTCAATCTTGTTCTGTAATTCTATCAAGGAGAGGGAGTTTGCCTGTAGTTTAGTATTATGCAAAACTGTGAGATCTTCAAGGTCAGATATTCCTTCTCAGTTCCTAAATACCCAAAGTTTATATTACTAAACACAAAAAGAAAAGAAAAAGGGAGAGAACATAGAGCAAGATGTCAAGCAATTATATTCAAGCTTGTAAACTGCTTGTGTGGCTGCCTTCTATGTAACAGCTTTCTGATGTCTGTATAAGACTGTATGAGTGATAGTTAGCGAGGGGTGCTGGAGTAATAGCCAACTGCAAGATGTTTTTAAGCTCACCCCACTTGCGGTAAATCTCTTCAGAGTCAACCCCTCAGCCCTCTTAGCGGCACCAATTTCTTTCTCTAATATCCCTGGACTGAGTCCCAAGGTTTATCCAGCCCTCAGCCTACAAAACGCAGGAGCTCGTGAAGGAGCCGTGAGTGCTCCATCATGGATAGAGAGAGCCGGTACCTTGAAATCAGGATGCCTATCAAAAACCTGTGACAGTTCTCGGAGCACAAGTTCCCTTATTCAGCGATCAGTTACAAAGTTCTTCTTTTTTTTTTTATTATTTTGGGCTTACAATAACCTCAAACTTGATGGCAGTAATAGAGGGCACAGACAACCGTTGCAATTCACCCAGTCAGAGCCATTTCAAATGCGAAGCCAGTAGCTCCCCATCTGCAGCCTCTATGATGAACAAACAAACAGAGCTGAGAACGCCTGATAGCGTACGGTGGGAGAAGCAGTAAACCAGTGCTCCCAGCCTCAGGCGTCCCGGATCACAAACAAGGCAGCCGATCCAGGTAGGTGGGTAGAGACTATATCTCGCCAAACACTTCTTACTTCCTCCTGTTTAAGCTATCTACCCCCGTTGCGCAGCACCGGTGGGAGGGAAGGACTGCCACATATGGTCTTCACTCGTTGGGTAGCTTCTACACATGATGTCCTGCGTGGAGCCCAACACAGATGGTATAGCGCAAGCTGTGAAAAATGCTGTGAGAGTCCCTCAAGGGATAAACTAAGCCGGCTGCAGTATCTTTCCCTCTGTTGTTGAGGTTCCCGGCGCGAGAAAGTACCGCCAGTGGGTTAGCTGCAGGGAGCAGAGCTTATGCCACACAACCTGTACACAGGCTCCTCCTCTGGAACTCTCTTGATATTTTAATTATCTGGAACCTCGTTGATATTTCCTTTGCTTCCGGTTGGTAGGCATCTTGGTCTTTTATTTTATAACTCCCCTGAACATATGCCAGATCAGATGCATTCTCCACTGAACATATACCAGATGTTATACATTCTATACAGATCATATACCAGATCAGATACATTCTCCACTGATCATATACCAGGTCTGATACATTCTCCACTGAACATATACCAGATTCGATACATTCTCCACTGAAGAGATACCAGTTCAGATACATTCTCCACTGATCATATACCAGATCCAATGCATTCTCCACTGAACATATGCCAGATCAGATGCATTCTCCACTGAACATATACCAGATGTGATACATTCTATACAGATCATATACCAGATCAGATACATTCTCCACTGATCATATACCAGATCAGATACATTCTCCACTGAACATATACCATATGTGATACATTCTCCACTGAACATATACCAGATCCAATGCATTCTATACAGATCATATATCAGATGTGATACATTCTCCACTGATCATATACCAGATCCTATGCATTCTCCACTGAACATATACCAGGTCCTATGCATTCTCCACTGAACATATATCAGATCCGATGCATTCTCCACTGAACATATACCAGATGTGATACATTCTATACAGATCATATACCAGATCAGATACTTTCTCCACTGATCATATACCAGGTCTGATACATTCTCCACTGAACCTATACCAGATCTGATACATTCTATACAGATCATATACCAGATTAGATACATTCTCCACTGATCATATACCAGATCCAATGCATTCTCCACTGAAGAGAAACCAGATCAGATACATTCTCCACAAGTTACAAAATGCAAAAGTGACAAGATGGAGGCAGATTGGTTATATATCCTTACACACAGTGTTCTGATTGTCCTATGTATTATAAAAATGTACTTACGCCATTTGTAATTGTACTTTGCACATGATAACAACTATACAAAATAAGGTTTAATACAAACAAGTATACTATCATTTATTATGTTATTTTTTATTCTATTGAATGAATAATTATTTCAGAATATTTTTCAAACAATTAATGTTGAGCACTTTCCTATTTTTTTATTATTTATTTCTAAATAACACATTTGTCTCCTGGATATTTGTAGAATTAAAGAACTACAATCCCTATTGTATTGCCTTTGAATTTTAGATCTTATTTTCATTTTTTATTTCACAGATGTGCTGCTGCATTCAAATTGAATGAAACCATTGACTGAGACACTTTGTACTTCAAATACCATACTTCTCATATCAACAGAGGCAATCACTCAGGATTAGAGTGTTCTGTCTAAATCAATACACTTGGTACTATCCAACATGAACCAACAAGCAGAAAAGTGTCAGTTTTTACCCTATTAAATGTGCTGCAAATGTCACATGCAGCTGTTTAGAAGATGGAATTGTTATCACAGCAGAGGTCAGCAAACTATCAATGGGATTAAGTAGGTTTTAAGGATATAACATGGAATAAATCCTAAATTTGATGTTGTGAGGATGTTATTTAGTATGCTAGGCATAAAACTTCCTGGGACATTGTCTTTCAGATTTCATTTGAATAATTCAAACAGTGATACAGAAATAAAGAAGTTCATGTGATTAGAAAAAAAGCAGCTTCAATGTCATTTAGAAATACATGTATGGGTGATTAATTTGCATATATACTGTTGATTAATTTTTAGCATAGCTAATTTTACTGATTTGTTGGACACTATACACATTTGTTATTTTAAAATGTAGTCAAATGTAGTCTGTATTTCAAAATATGTATACAACACATCTAAGAAAGATTTGGGTTTATGCAGTAATTAGCATACTATATAAACATGTGAGTAATGTTTATAGTTGGTTGTAGAATATTAGATTGCTACCTCTTTTTAAATATAGGAATTATGTGAAAGTTCTAATGTTTTGATATGACCTAGTGTAAAAGAAAAGTTGATTTAGAATGGATAGGAAGCTACTGGCATAGATGTTGACATAATATTTATGAACTGTGTAACACAGTTATTGGAAAACTAGGTGATAAGTCTGCCCAGAGGGCAGTCTATGTTTAAAAAATACAACCCCCCAAACTACAGTTACAAAAAATAAAAAAAGTAAAAATACAGAAAAAAATAAACAAAGCTATCCAAAATAATAAAATTAAACCTAAACTAATACCCCTAATCTAATACTAAACTACCAATCGCCCTTAAAACAGCTCTTTTGCCACTAAAAAATACTAAGTCCCCCCTAACAGTAAACAAACCCCACCCACCAAACTCCCCAAAATAAAAAAAAACTAACACAAAAAAAATAAACAACCCATTGCCCCTAAAGGGGCATTTGTATGGGCATTGCCCTTAAAAGGGCATTCAGCTCTTTTACTGCCCTTAAAAGGGCAATCAGCTCTTTTTCAAGCCCAAAAAAACCCCTAATCTTAAAAAAACACCCCCAAAAATAAAATAAATAAGCCTAAACCTAAGCCCCAAATAGGTACTCACTGTTTCTGAAGTCTGGCAGAGAAGGTCTTCTTTCAGACGGATCCATCATCTTCTATCTTCATCCGGAGTGAAGGCGGAACGGAGCAGAGGTGCGGAGCTGTGTTCCCGATGCCTGAATCCTCAGCAGCGGTCCTTGGCGGCGGCGGTCCGCAGTGGCATGGAGGCTCCTCTTCATCCGATGTCCATCGTTGACTGAATATTAAATGCAAGGTACCGCAATCAATTTGGGGTACCTTGCATTCCTATTGGCTGAAATTTTTAAATCAGCCAATAGGATTAGAGCTACTGAAATCCTATTGGCTGTTCAAATCAGCCAATAAGATTTCAGTAACTCGCATCCTATTGGCTGATTTTGAAAATTTCAGCCAAAAGGAATGCAAGGTACCCAAATAAATATGGGGCACCTTGCATTCAATCTTCAGTGTGCGGCACACGATCGCATGAAGAAGAACCTGCAAGTTGTCGCCGAGGAGCACCGCCCCCCACCGCCAATGTCTGTCGCAGAGGATTGCCACATCTGGGAACACCGCTCCGAACCTCTGCTCCGCACCACCTTTGCTGTGGATGAAGATGATGTACCCGCCTGGAAGAAGACCTTCTTTGCCGGACTTCAGAAACTGTGAGTACCTATTTGTGGCTTAATGTTAGGCTTTTTTTTATTTTATTTTTTTTTATTTTTTTTAGATTAGGGTTTTTGGGCAATTTAAAAAGAGCTGAATGCCCTTTTAAGGGCAGTGAAAAAGAGCTGAATGCCCTTTTAAGTTTTTTAGTGTTAGGTTTTTTATTTTGGTGGGTGGGGGGTTTTACTGTTAGAGGGGGGACATAGTATTTTTTTAAGGAAAAGAGCTGGGGCAATGCCCTACAAAAAGCCCTTTTAAGGGCTATTGGCAGTGTATTCTTAGATTAGGGGGTGTTTTTATTTTGAGGGGCTTTTTTATTTTCATAGGGATTAGTTTTTTTTATTATTCTTTTGGATAATGTGGTTTATTATTTTATGTGTTAGCATTTTTTTATTTTATGTAATTGTAGATTAATTTAATGTAATCTTGTTTTTTTTTTTAAAGTAATGTAGTATTTTATTATTCTATGTAATTAAGGGGTTAATTTAGGGGGTGTTAGGTTAGGGGGCTTAGTCATTATCTTAGTTATTTGCATTGTGGGGGTTGGCGGTGTAGGAGTTAATAGGTAAATTAGTTTATTGCCTTGGTGGTGATTGGCAGTTTAGGGGTTAATCAATTAATTATTTAATTTGCAATGTGGGGGAATGGCGGATTATGGGTTAATAGATGTATTAGGTAGTTTGTGATGTTAGGGTTGGTGGATTTAGGGGTTAATAATTTTATTAGGTAGTTTTTGTTTTGTTTTTTCTTAATACTTCATATGGGCGGTTAGATTTTTTTTAATACTTATTGCGGGCGGTTAATTTTTTTTTGTAATACTTATTGCGGGCGGTTAGTTTTTTTTGTAATACTTATTGCGGGTGGTTCATTTTTTTTGTAATACTTATTGCGGGCGGTTAGTTTTTTTTTGTAATACTTATTGCGAGCGGTTAGGTTTTTTTTGTAATACTTACTGTGAGCGGTTAGTTTTTTTTTGTAATACTTATTGCGATCGGTTATTTATTTTTTTGTAATACTTATTGCGGGCAGTTAGTTTTTTTTGTAATACTTATTGCGGGGGGTTGTTTATTTTTTTTTTTTAAATACTTATTGCGGGCTGTTAGTTTTTTTTATAATGCTCCGTTTGCCTTCGCTGCATCCCAGTGGAGCTTCGCTACATCCAGGTGAATTCTTTTGGCTGCGCATGCAGCCAACATTCTTTGAGCTGCCTCTCGCTGCCAACATTCCTTTGAGGATGTGTGCGTAACTGGCGACGGCGACGGATGCGTTACAAATGCAATTATAGTATAGATTGAATGCTCCATTTAAATGTGATTTAAAAATTACCCCACAAACATGTGCTTTATAGTGTTGTGATAATTAGGATCGTGGTGTATATGTGTATGGGATACACAGCATGAAGTTAAAGGGACATAACTTTAACTTGATTCAGCTAGAGCATGTGATTTTAAACAATTTTCCAATTTACTTCTATTATCTAATTTGTTTTATTCTCCTTGTGTCCTTTGTTGTAAAGAATACTTAGGTACGCTCTATAGCTGCTGATTGGTTGCTGCACATATATGCCTTATATTATTGGCTCACCCAATACATTCATGTAGCTATTTATAGAGCATTGCTGCTTATACAACAACAGAAACCAAGAGAATGAAGAAAATTAGATAATAGAAAGAAATTGGAAAATTGTTTAAAATGGTATTCTCTGTCTGAATCATGAAAGAAAACTTTGGATTTCAAGTCCATTTAACCTAGCACAATTCTGTTGCTAAATAATATTGACTGCCAAACAGCTGTCACTAGCCATACTACAATACAATCTACTTATGCTGCCTTGTCACCACTACAATAAACCTAACTATAGCTGACCCTCCCCTGAAGTACTGGTTTTCCCGATCTAATCATGGCACCCAATGCAAATAGCCCTAACATCCGGCTTTACACCCATCTACTATTTAATCTAATCATGACCTCTCGCATTAAAGGTAGCCCAAGTAGTTGAAATTAATCTGTTCTTTCTCAGGACATATTTAAATGTTAGACCAATTGTCAAACACAACATTTCTTCTATTATTTGAATGTAACAATACCAGCTTTGGAGGCCTAGAGATGACTAAAAAATATGGTTTACCATAAGATGTTCTTCCTGCATGCTATTAGACCATATCATTTTCTCATATAGTATTATATGTAAGAGTTTGCCAAAAAAATTTAAATTAGAAGCATAGGTGTTAGAATTAGTAACATTACCTTTAGAATTCAATATTTATGATGTTGAAATATTGAGATATACTGATTGAGCACTCAGCTCACCACAACAGATATTATGCTATTTGTCAGCTGCTAGTGACAAGAGAAATAATGACGCGGTCAAGATGGGGGATGACACGAGAGACAATCTACTATTTGAAACGGCAATCGGTGGTGAGAGCTGTACTCCAATCAAGGCGGATCCAGAAATTGAGATAAAAGAGCTACTGAAGCAGCTAGGAATCTTTTCTCCTTCCAGAGAGCTCATACTTCCTGGGACTTTGCTTGGATCTCACACCTATGCCTGGCCTAATGTTATACATCCCGAGTTCTCTGCAGCTGTGACCCGTGTTGGAGCGGCCAGCCACTGGGTGCAGAGGGAGACTCCGGTTGGAGAATGGAGGTGCATTGACCAAGCTCCTGGCACACAGTGGAAGCGAAGAGACATCCAGTGTTGCACAAAGCGGACGTTCCAATCTCCACAAGCCACAGGTTATATACCCTACTACGATTCCCACTGCCTTATAGCCATTGGTTCCTACCTGACATATGGCCTTCCTGCAGTGTCTCTGGCTCACTACCCTACCATGTCCCCAGAGTGGTTCATCATCCGAAAAGAGGCTTTGGGTGAAGGGATCACCACCTTTCGCAGTTAACTCCGGAGTACCTTGTTACTTACTAGTTGAGAATTTATTATGCTTGTTTCAATAGTGCCAATAGTAAACAGGTTATCAACAAATACAGTTGGAAACAGATTGTCAACATATTCTGGGTGATTACATGGTTACATTTTGCTAAAACAAACAGCTTACAATCATTAGTTGTATGTCATATTATCAATACAATTCCAACAGTAAATCCAATATGGGCATTAATAACATGGGTAATGGATTAGCTGGTCATGAGTTAATCTTTCCGGGTTGGGTGTACATTCAGATATAACAATGTTAGATACACTCTCATGTCAGTAGGCATCAAGTAGCCTATATCTGTAAGCGTGTTGCATGCCTCATGGAGAAGGATAACTATAAGGAGGCAGTGGAGTTGATCCGGCTAGAGACTTAAAATAACAAGCCCATAACTAGATCACTGAGAGTGTTATTAGAGTCCTTTCCCATATAAAAATCTACCACAAACATCATTTAAATACAATATTAATGGATGAAGAAGATTATAGACATACATGAAAAAGAAAAGTGGAGTTTTCTATAGGATATATTTTCCGTTGCTTACGTAATAAGCTCAGAGGCATAGAGAAGGGGGAGGGAGTAAGGGCAGGGTCTGGTAGTAAAGTACAATTTATAGTGTTCTTTAAGTAATCTCTAGATTTTGAGGGAGATGGAAAGAGGTGGAGAAGGGTAAAGGGGGGGGGGGGGGCAGAGCCAGCAGAAGTTTACGGGATTAGGTTTGGGATTTATGGGAGAAAGATGAGGTTATGGCTATAAAAAGCAATATAGAGCATGGAGGGCCTATCTCCCCGGAGGGCCAAAAGTAAGATTAAATCTGATGAAAACAGTTAGTGTCTCAGATGAGTCATCAAACCTGTAAGAGGTAGGGTATTAGCTAAAGTGTAAGGGATGAGAGGAGTTGCAGATATCACCCTTCTTGAAAATAAACCTTAATTCCACATTGTTATATGTAGTGAGCATATAAACAGATAATAAACAAACAATAAATAACAATAATGGCATGATTTATCAGTCATATATAGTGTATCTCATACCTAACAATCAGACAAACTTTATGAAAATTACTGTATAAATCTGTGCAGTCTGCAATGACATCAAAATCCTTAATGAGATCTCTATATTATCATACTATATCCCCTCCAAGATAAATAGACAGCTAATGAATTGATATCTCTGTGTAGTATATGGGCTTCTTAATTGTTATCGTCATCTATTGGGATTGTCTGGGGGATAAGGCAAGATTAGATTTATCTAAGGATACGGTTTCCACTGCTTACCTAGTAAGCTATATCTATGGGGGGGGGGGGTAAAGATTTATGGATTGAACAGCAAAACAAAATGCTTAGAGATGTCTAGATATATATATATATCTGATGGAGGTGATAACATACAACTTTGAAAAGGCATATATATTAATTTGTGCTTCCCTTGAGTTAAGTTATAGCTTAGCTTTTGGGTGGCCATGGCTGTATTTATTTTAATAGGCTTAATAGTAGAAAAGTTGTGTGGAGTAAATACTAGCTAGATCAGTAAATATAAATAGAACCTATCTGAGTATGGATTAGGTGGTAGTTAGCCTCATATATGTAATTGCCAGAACTAGGCTCTATTGTATAGACATTAAGGAAAATATAAGTCTGCCACATGAGCGTGGGCCCTATACCCTGTGGCATAAGTTCAGACTGTCAGATTACTATACAATAAGGCTACCACATTTATACATCCAACACCAAATGAGTTTGTACCAATAATGAGTTCTTTCAGAGTGTCCCATAAATCTACAACTATAACATTCTATCACCTCCTAATATATATGATAACAGATTAACATCAAACCTTTAATGCATAGGATAAGAAAAGGTATAAAGCACCTATATCTGGCTAACATCAAGACTAAATGAAGAGTCCAGCTGGCCTAGTAAAAAGGCAATTAAAACTATAAAGAGTATAATCTATATCACAGCTCAAACATAAGATATTGGATCACATATGCTAAGTAAAAATGTAGGTTAATGGCCTTTATATAATCTGATAGCTTTGTGGGTAATAGCTATCGCAAAAACATTTTAGTGCGGTATACCAGGAAGGTTAGTCTATAGGTACATAGGAATTTTTTCGCCCTTTATGGTCATCGGAGTCAGCTAATGTAATAATATACTTGTATCAGTCGTTGGTGTCTTCCTTTCCTTCCTTAGTTGTATAACTCTAGGTGCAAAATAGTGGTGCTTTGGTTTGTAAAGCACTTTTATTGCTCTTGAGAAAGACGGCTGGGACCGTTGAAACACGTTGAGCCAAATAAAGACACACTTTTTTACTGAATCTGTGATATTGTCTTTTCATATTGGGAAGGAGCCAGTAACCTGCAATATACACTGTGAGTAGATATTCACCTTTGTATGGTGTATTGCCTGATATTTCAGCACCACTATTTTGCACCTAGAGTTATACAACTGAGGAAGGAAAGGAAGACACCAATGACTGATACAAGTTTGCACTAAGATGAACCAGCGCCTCCAGCTAGCACACCTGATCTATTCACACAGACCTTGGGAGAGACTGTGGGACGGCTGCGGTTCACCAGAAGGGGAAAGTATTAACACATATTATACACCTGTTTGCATGTAATAATATACTGCATACACAACTATTGAGCATGAATTTCACCACAATACTATAAAAGCAACAGTCAGTTTGCCCTCTAGAGCAATCATAAAACTTTCTCTCTAATATATAAGACTATAGCTATGCTTTGACTCCCATCTAGTGGAAAGGGTTGGAATTTATACTGAATATCAAAATAATGTACTAATAACCCACTTAGCATATCCATTAAAACATAAAAATAGAGAAGATTCTTATAAAGAATTAGCTAAGCTACATAGCCTTGGTGGAACTCTTTCTAACTTGATAATCACATACACACATATTGGAGAAAAATATATAATAACATATCGAGTATACAGGGAGTGCAGAATTATTAGGCAAATTAGTATTTTGACCACATCATCCTCTTTATGCATGTTGTCTTACTCCAAGCTGTATAGGCTCGAAAGCCTACTACCAATTAAGCATATTAGGTGATGTGCATCTCTGTAATGAGAAGGGGTGTGGTCTAATGACATCAACACCCTATATCAGGTGTGCATAATTATTAGGCAACTTCCTTTCCTTTGGCAAAATGGGTCAAAAGAAGGACTTGACAGGCTCAGAAAAGTCAAAAATAGTGAGATATCTTGCAGAGGGATGCAGCACTCTTAAAATTGCAAAGCTTCTGAAGCGTGATCATTGAACAATCAAGCGTTTTCATTCAAAATAGTCAACAGGGTCGCAAGAAGTGTGTGGAAAAACCAAAGTGCAAAATAACTGCCCATGAACTGAGAAAAGTCAAGCGTGCAGCTGCCAAGATGCCACTTGCCACCAGTTTAGCCATATTTCAGAGCTGCAACATCACTGGAGTGCCCAAAAGCACAAGGTGTGCAATACTCAGAGACATGGCCAAGGTAAGAAAGGCTGAAAGACGACCACCACTGAACAAGACACACAAGCTGAAACGTCAAGACTGGGCCAAGAAATATCTCAAGACTGATTTTTCTAAGGTTTTATGGACTGATGAAATGAGAGTGAGTCTTGATGGGCCAGATGGATGGGCCCGTGGCTGGATTGGTAAAGGGCAGAGAGCTCCAGTCCGACTCAGACGCCAGCAAGGTGGAGGTGGAGTACTGGTTTGGGCTGGTATCATCAAAGATGAGCTTGTTGGGCCTTTTCGGGTTGAGGATGGAGTCAAGCTCAACTCCCAGTCCTACTGCCAGTTTCTGGAAGACACCTTCTTCAAGCAGTGGTACAGGAAGAAGTCTGCATCCTTCAAGAAAAACATGATTTTCATGCAGGACAATGCTCCATCACACGCGTCCAAGTACTCCACAGCGTGGCTGGCAAGAAAGGGTATAAAAGAAGAAAATCTAATGACATGGTCTCCTTGAACCCCATTGAGAACCTGTGGTCCATCATCAAATGTGAGATTTACAAGGAGGGAAAACAGTACACCTCTCTGAACAGTGTCTGGGAGGCTGTGGTTGCTGCTGCACGCAATGTTGATGGTGAACAGATCAAAACACTGACAGAATCCATGGATGGCAGGCTTTTGAGTGTCCTTGCAAAGAAAGGTGGCTATATTGGTCACTGATTTGTTTTTGTTTTGTTTTTGAATGTCAGAAATGTATACTTGTGAATGTTGAGATGTTATATTGGTTTCACTGGTAAAAATAAATAATTGAAATGGGTATATATTTGTTTTTTGTTAAGTTGCCTAATAATTATGCACAGTAATAGTCACCTGCACACACAGATATCCCCCTAAAATAGCTATAACTAAAAACAAACTAAAAACTACTTCCAAAACTATTCAGCTTTGATATTAATGAGTTTTTTGGGTTCATTGAGAACATGGTTGTTGTTCAATAATAAAATTAATCCTCAAAAATACAACTTGCCTAATAATTCTGCACTCCCTGTATATCTTCTGTATGTATCTGATACCAAAAATTTAAGGAACTATAGGCCTAGACTAGTCTTACTACCAGACAGTTAATGTAGGATGGGGAGTATGGTGAAAAAGAGATCAGGGAGGAGAGTTAAACCATTAATCGAAGGCACTTGTATAGTTTGTCCCAGAAGTTCCTGAGATGTCCGGAAATATAGTACTTCAGACCGTGAAGTTGTCATGACAGGGTCCAGCAATGAGTGGAGTTGTTAGGACCTCTAGGTAAGAAACTATTTGTGTAGACTTTCATGGTCTCTCTTGAGTAGAACAGATCATCCTACCCCACACCGCTCGTTCTTATGAGCATGGTAACACTCAAGCTGTCTCGGTATGGTCTGCTTGGCGTAATTTTGGAACAGGAACAGATCAGTCCCCACAGAATCAACAGACATCATTACTACAATAGCCACTATAGGATCGATCCACTGTGCACACAAATAACATATTTCCTGTTAGAATCCTATCAGCCAATCGGAATTCGAGAGACGCCATCTTGGATGACGTCATTTAAAGGAACCGTCATTCGGCTAGTAGGCGTCGGGAGAAGAGGATGTTCCGCGTCGGATGGAAGATGATGGCTCCCGAAGAAAGAAGATTGAAGATGCCGTTGATAGAAGACTTCATCCGGATCATGGACCTCTTCAGCTCCCGCTTGGATGAAGACTTCATCCGGATCATGGACCTCTTCAGCTCCCGCTTGGATGATGACTTCAGCCGGATAATGGACCTCTTCAGCCCCCCGCTTGGGCTTGGATCAGGACATCGGAGGAGCTCTTCTGGATCGATCGGTGAACCTGGTATGGTGAAGATAAGGTAGGAAGATCTTCAGGGGCTTAGTGTTAGGTTTATTTAAGGGGGGTTTGGGTTAGATTAGGGGTATGTGGGTGGTGGGTTGTAATGTTGGGGGGGGTATTGTATGTTTTTTTTTTACAGGCAAAAGAGCTGAACTTCTTGGGGCATGCCCCGCAAAGGGCCCTGTTCAGGGCTGGTAAGGAAAAAGAGCTTTGAACTTTAGTTATTTAGAATAGGGTAGGGCATTTTTTTTATTTTGGGGGGCTTTGTTATTTTATTAGGGGGCTTAGAGTAGGTGTAATTAGTTTAAAATTGTAATATTTTTCTTATGTTTGTAAATATTTTTTTATTTTTTGTAACTTAGTTCTTTTTTATTTTTTGTACTTTAGTTAGTTTATTTCATTGTAGTTATTTGTAGGTATTGTATTTAATTAATTTATTGATAATGTAGTGTTAGGTTTAATTGTAGGTAATTATAGGTATTTTATTTAATGAATTTATTGATAGTGTAGTGTTAGGTTTAATTGTAACTTAGGTTAGGATTTATTTTACAGGTAAATTTGTAATTATTTTAACTATTTTAGCTATTAAATAGTTCTTAACTATTTAATAGCTATTGTACCTGGTTAAAATAAATACAAAGTTACCTGTAAAATAAATATAAATCCTAAAATAGCTATAATATAATTATAATTTATATTGTAGCTATATTAGGATTTATTTTAGAGGTAAGTAATTAGCTTTAAATAGGAATAATTTATTTAATAAGAGTTAATTAATTTCGTTAGATTAAAATTATATTTAATTTAGGGGGGTGTTAGTGTTAGGGTTAGACTTAGCTTTAGGGGTTAATACATTTATTAGAGTAGCGGTGAGCTCCAGTCGGCAGATTAGGGGTTAATGTTTGAAGTTAGGTGTCGGCGATGTTAGGGAGGGCAGATTAGGGGTTAATACTATTTATTATAGGGTTAGTGAGGCGGATTAGGGGTTAATAACTTTATTATAATAGTGGTGCAGTCCGGTCGGCAGATTAGGGGTTAATAAGTGTAGGCAGGTGGAGGCGACGTTGTGGGGGGCAGATTAGGGGTTAATAAATATAATATAGGGGTCGGCGGTGTTAGGGGCAGCAGATTAGGGGTACATAGGGATAATGTAAGTAGCGACGGTTTACGGAGCGGCAGATTAGGGGTTAATAATAATATGCAGGGGTCAGCGATAGCGGGGGCGGCAGAATAGGGGTTAATAAGTGTAAGGTTAGGGGTGTTTAGACTCGGGGTACATGTTAGAGTGTTAGGTGCAGACGTAGGAAGTGTTTCCCCATAGGAAACAATGGGGCTGCATTAGGAGCTGAACGCGGCTTTTTTGCAGGTGTTAGGTTTTTTTTCCGCTCAAACAGCCCCATTGTTTCCTATGGGGGAATCGTGCACGAGCACGTTTTTGAGGCTGGCCGCGTCCGTACGCAACTCTGGTATCGAGAGTTGCAGTTGCGTTAAATATGCTCTACGCTCCTTTTTTGGAGCCTAATGCAGCCATTCTGTGGACTCTCAATACCAGAGTTAATTTAAAGGTGCGGCCAGAAAAAAGCCAGCGTTAGCTACGCGGGTCGTTACCGACAAAACTCTAAATCTAGCCGTTAGTTAATAAAATCCCAACTGCTCTGTTTGCTAACTAAACAATATGGGATTAAGACATGTAGGCACCTATGTGGTCTGATAATTTGACTAAACATAAGAAGGCTTTATTCCATACACTACAATCTTTATGTTGTCTCGTAATCTCTATTCTGTGACAACCCTATATTCTAACATTACCCGCCATCTTACCTGTGCAATGTGTATTTCCCCACTCGATCGAGCCATATTTATATTAATCCTTTAACCCCAATCATATCCTACCACACGTCAAACTCTAACTCATAGTTTACTATCAATAATACTAGGTTCTACTTTCATAATGTTATATATCCTATTACCTCATATGTCTACCCCTTTATCTGACAGTTAGATTCAAATGTCTTTTACCGGTTAGCTAGTAGGATCTTCCCCCATTATTATTTATAAGCTTCTATAGGTCCTTCTCCAATCATTGAAGTTTACACCTAGATTTTGTATACTTACTCACCCTTTGGATTTAACCTCAGGTTATAAGTATTAGTAATTATCTAGCCCTTTATCTTTTCAACATTAAACAACAGTTGCTAACCCCCTCCCTATATTGCAGAGCAGCTCTTGTCCGCTGATCCTCCCACCTAAATCCATCATCAAGGCCCAAAAGTGGCCTATACAATTGCCGATTCCCCATACCATTTCTCATTAGCCTTTTCTGGTCCAAGAGTGACCCACGAGTAAGATAGGGAATCATAACCAATAAATAAAAATGAGGTTTCATTTTTAGTTCCTTGTGCTATATTACCCCTTTTATATACTACCACTTCTTATGTTTATATATACTGTATCCCTAGCTCATGTTGTATATTACTTGCTCCTGAGGTCCAAAAATGACTATATTTAGCTTATTAGTTCTTCTTTCTATAATATCTCTCATTAGGTCCATAAGTGACCCTGCTAGTCATTAGAAGACTCACAAATAATTGAACATAAGCTGAACCTTGAAACCTGAATTTATGTCCAGCATATCCCTTGTTGTTCTGACTATTACTCTCTTATAATATAATTCTTATGGTTTAACAGACTTGTTACACCTATATATGTGGTAGTTCTATTTCCAATGTATTGGATGTAGTTGTAATATCATATATGTATATTTATGTTTCCTAAGTCCGTACTGTTGTTATATTTGATAACCTCAATAAAAAAAATATAAAAAAACCCAAAAACGTATAGAGTGGTCTTATGCTTGGAACCAGTGTAATGCATGTTTAAACACATACATACACAGACAGATTTATACATACACACATATATCTAAGCACATACAAATGCACACACAAACATATATCTCTTTGGACCCTTCCTAGTCCAACCCATTGTCATGTACCATTTCCCTTTAAATCACTTTTAAAACATTTTTGTAATAAACTAAACTTTATTTCTTTTGTAAGATGAAGAGAGTCTATAGGTGTCTATAACATGTGGGATATACGTCCTGCCACCAGGTGGAGGTCAAGAACCCTTACAAGAGCTTTTAATCCCTCCCACATACACTCCCTCCCCAGTTAATTTTTATCATCCGAGGTGAGAGGTTGAGTGAGGTGCTCTGCAATCAAGATTTTGTTATTTTCTAAATTATTGGGAGCACAGACCTGACTTGAGACGCTATACCCTTCTTCCAGTTTCATTCAAAGAAGAATCACAAAGCATGAGTATAATAAGGAAAAAGAAAAATCCTCACTTATGGCATGTCAGTACTCTCACGGGTAAATCTCTCTGCCATAACTGCCACTTGGCATTGCAGGAACCCCATCCCTCAGCCTCTACCAAAGTGGTTACAGGTATATCTGATAATATCATCTGTATCTTTACTTGCATTGGATGGGCTCTCTAATGCATCAGCATTCTGTGAGGGAGAAAGGCCTCAGCAGGTGGTAAAATCAGTGGAGGGGTTTCTGCAGTCGAGGTAAGTGACTCAGACACCACATATAGCCTAAGAACTATCACTGGTACTCTATTCCATAGGTACTACATAGTTTGGGGTTTCCATCCTTTTCACTTGGTACTTTACCTATGTGCTTAACACCTAAAAGGTACCCTCCACTGCAGAAAGCAATTACTAGGAGAGAGGAAGGTATGAGTCTAAAACTGCTGCAAATAGGGCTAATAAGAGAGGGAAAGGGACCTACACATGATCACTTGGAGGGGGAGGTGGGGAGGATGAGAGTTGACTCCTACACTACAGAACATTTTGTTTGTCTTATAATTAAATAAAATATAAAAATAAATTAATGCAAACTTGGTACTGGTAGAGAGCAACCAGCACCTAAGATGGCATTGACCATTGGAAGAGAACTGTTTTGGAGGGATTAGGGAGGTGGGAGGGTAAGAGGGGATTCCTACACTGCAGAAAAAAATAAAATTAATTTATTAAAAAAGACCTACAACTTCATTCTGGCAGACTGTCTGCCAATACCTAAGATGGTGGTAACCAGTGGGGAGGGGTGGAGGGAAGAGAGCTCTTTGAAAGGGATCAGAGGGTGGGGGAATCATATGGAAGGGTAATACCTGCTTTACAATAATATTCAAAGATTATCCATCTTGGAAAGAAATTGCAGTTTAGACTTCACAAATGCTGAACTCAATGAAAAAGGGCAGAACTCTCCAGCACTGCGAGATCTCTCTCATTTATGTATGTGAAGCAGAGACAAGCCCAGTGATATATAGCACTGCATGATGATATGAGAGTTTTGTTACACTTACACAGTGCATTGTATTTTATATTAGTATGCATTTTAGATTGGGTCCTTTCAGTATTATTGCATTTAAGCTTTGCACTTTCTCATTTATATTTTAATAGTTTACATTTTTATATAGTAGTAATTTTACACATTCTGATTATGATTTAAAAGTTTCTGTGTTACTTTAATAAATTAGGCTCAAGCTTTGTATATTTCTACGTAACTTTTTTCAATTAAATTGCACCTTGTATTTTTCTGCATTGCAAACTAAAACTGTCGCTTTCAAAAAGTGGGAGGGAAAGGGCAGCTCCCTGGGCTGAACAGGGGAGTTCCCAGAGTATGTCTGAAGCTCTTTCATAAGTCTTGTGAAATTTTCTAAGCATTTTAAACAAGCTGATCTCACTGATTTGTCTCACCAGCTGTATGCAGGTGAAGTTTGCTCAAAATTTGCAATGCACTTATTTTAACAGAAAAGTGATAGATACTAAAATACAAACAAAAGCAAGTTAAATTGTAGTGAAAACATTTGTCTAATTTGTAATTGATGCTAACGGAGCCTTTATATCAGCCCCAGGGCTTCTCCAGTTACCTTCTCGTTTCCATGTGAAATTTTGTATCCCAGAGAACTTCATTACTTTCTATGAAATTCATCTCTAATCTCTATGGGATTTCCAGATTCCTACCGTTTTCTTAGAAAAATAGTAAGTTCTGCCCCTGTGAAGTGAGCACTATAATCTCTCTCATCAAACTAGAGAATGTTTGATTATCTGGCCCATAGAAAGTAATGCCGCTCTTTGGGAAACTGGAGTTGACAGTTTTTCAGTTTTAATTTAAATAGAATAAATGCTAATTGCAACCTAATTTGGAAAAGATGCATATAAATATATAAAGTATGACCCTAATTTGTTAAACTTACACAAAATCTGCTGCATACAAAAATAAAATACAAAATAGAAAGTGCAAAGCTTAAATATAATACAATTTACATGGAAGGGTACATGTCCTTAAAGGCATAATGACAGACACCATACCCTGTACAGCGTTTGTCATTTATGGGTTAACATAAATTATTTTAATATGTAGTCCTATAAAACATGATGTAATCACTAAACCGGCAATATTGCCATTTTGTTTTTCAATCACAAAATCACAATCACTATTGCAGATATTGATTTTGTGCTGTTTTCAGAGGATAATGATTTTGAGCTTCAGTTGTATGAATAACAGAAGCATTTTGGGATTGTGATCACTGGAAAAGCACACTGACAATACCAACCAAAGTTCAGAAATTGTTATCTGCCATGAACAAGTGCAAAAATGTGATCAATCACTAAATGTTTGAACCACATTTAAATTGTTATTTTGTTCAAAAACTTTGCGTTGCTTTTGCCTGTGATATATATTAACCATAGACTTGTAATATGAGTGCAAAAATGAAAATTATATGGATTATGCTTTAGCAATATTAACACAGCATACGGCTTGCAGTCAACTTGTAATCTTTGCCTTCATTGGGAGTTATGGTAGATATAAAAAAAATCCACATTTTGGATCCAAAGGCGAATGTAATATTTTGTTTCTACAGGGTAGTCCTGGAAATACTCCGGTACTACTGCCATCGGAAAATATATTTACATACTAATATTAATTTTAATGCATTTTACCCAAAAGCAGGTTTACAAATGTTTTTCTTTAAATGATACAAAAAGTTTGCAACTTCCAGGGCAGTTCATTGTGTTTTTTTGAAGCCCTATGTTGTTAGTTCACATTCATTTTCTCACCCAGAATTACTATTATGATATTTTTTCCAGAAAATCAATGACTATTTTCAGCTATGCTTGATGCCATTTCTTAGTTGAACATATACTAGATTTGTTACATAAAATTCAACGTATTTATAATGTTGTACTTCTGTAACCTGCTTCTGCTTTTAGATATATATGTAATCTTATTTATTTATGTATGTATTTATTTTTTCTTCTAGTGAGTTGGATTTATTATTATTATTAATGATAATAACAAAAACAATAATAATTACCTCTGATCTGTCTTACAGTTTATTTATTTTGGTTATGGCACTACCTAACAAAATACTTGTATGTTAACACAGAAAGACATATAACCATTTACATTAAAAAAACTTATATCTCGATTTATTACTTTCCTAAAATGTAATAGTAGAAAACACCTGTTAACATACCCAGCAATAAGAAGAAGCAACAATAAATATTTAATCAGAATCCCATGCATCAATAAACATCATGCTTCTCAAAGTTAATAATCCTTGTATTTTCTCAAATCATGTTAGTAATGAATTCCAGCATATTGTTCCTAATTCCAGCTGATTTTATTAGATCAATATATTTGATTTGTCAGCTCTGCCAGTTCCCTTGATGACACAAAAAAATTGACTTTGTTAAATAGGAAATTAAAATGCCTTACATCTGTTTGCAAAATGATTAAAAGGTTGATAAGCTTCACAGGCATTGAAACTACCCCTTTCAATAAAGCCCATTTCAGATATTGTAATTTGCATAAACAATCAAATGTTAAGTGTGTTTTGTTAATCTCTGGCATTATTTGTTTAAGACTTCAAAGGTTCTGAAAAAGCATGAAATATTTATTTGAAACTTTAAATATATTGTATAGTACTGCAGTAAAGAAGCTATATACAATATGTATAAAATTATATTATACTATGTCAGAGCACCTCAAATGTAGGATGTTATACAAAAACTGTTATATACAATGAAAAATTGAGACCAACAATGATTTATATTATTGTGAGTCTCAGTTTTTCATTCCATATATTATTAAGCTTTTATATAATTTAATATACTCTCTTAAATTTGACAGACTAGTTGGAATGCTTAGATGAAAGTTGAAACCAGCTTCACCCTATAATCTATACCATTCCCCGGTTCATAGTAAAAGTTTGTTGCAATATAAAAACCAGAGAGGATGATCGTAGTAGCTTGTAAGGTTGCTCATGGCTTCACTGTGAAGATAACTAATATTCGCCTAGATTTAGAGTTCTGCGGTAGCCGTCAAAAGCAGCGTTAAGGGGTCCTAACGCTGCTTTTGGCCGCCCGCTGGTATTTAGAGTCAGCCAGGAAAGGGTCTAACGCTCACTTTCAAGCCGCGACTTTTCCATACCGCAGATCCCCTAACGCCAATTGCGTATTCTATATTTTCAATGGGATCTTCCTAACGCCGGTATTTAGAGTCTTGGCTGAAGTGATCAGTAGACCCTCTACCGACAAGACTCCAGCCGCAGAAAAAAGTCAGTAGTTAAGAGCTTTCTGGGCTAACGCCGGTTTATAAAGCTCTTAACTACTGTGCTCTAAAGTACACTAACACCCATAAACTACCTATGTACCCCTAAACCGAGCCCCCCAACATCGCCGCCACTATAATAAATATTTTTAACCCCTAATCTGCCGACCGCACACCGCCACCACCTACATTATCCCTATGAACCCCTAATCTGCTGCCCCTAACATCGCCGACACCTACATAATATTTATTAACCCCTAATCTGCCCCCCCAACGTCGCCGCTACCTAACTACACTTATTATCCCCTAATCTGCCGACCGGACATCGCCGCTACTATACTAAATGTATTAACCCCTAAAGCTAAGTCTAACCCTAACCCTAACACCCCCCTAAATTAAATATATTTTTAATCAAACGAAATAAATTAAATATTATTAACTAAAGTATTCCTATTTAAAGCTAAACACTTACCTGTAAAATAAAACCCTAATATAGCTACAATATAACTAATAATTATATTGTAGCTATTGTAGGGTTTATTTTTATTTTACAGGCAACTTTGTATTTATTTTAACTAGGTACAATAGCTATTAAATAGTTATTAACTATTTAATAGCTACCTAGTTAAAATAATTACAAAATTACCTGTAAAATAAATCCTAATCTAAGTTACAATTAAACCTAACACTACACTATCAATAAATTAATTAAATAAATTACCTACAATTACATACAATTAAAGGATTACTTTCTGTTATAATTTTTAAGCTAAACAACTAACATATTAAAGTTAATAAACATTAATTAAAACCTACTGACCTATAGTTTCTCCAAAACAAAGTTTCATAACGTTCTAAAAGTTATATCTTTTATTCGCAGATGATGTCACATTATCCTGCCCACTATTTTCAGCACTGCGTGTTCAAAATACTTAAACCAATAACTTTGTGTTTAAAGCGCCATTTTGAAACCTAGGTATTGTAAACGGATTGGTACAGAGCAAAGGATACCCACGGAGTGGGTTTGGAAAACAATTAAATTTGCAGATAAGATTTCTGATATACGGTAGAGATATGTTAATGAAATGCTATTGATAAAAAGCGTATTTGGGGTAGTTAGTTAGTAACAGACATAGAAAATATTTACTTACAGTGGCCCTTTAAATAAACTAAACTAAATTACAAAAAAAAACAAAAACTAAATTACAAAAAAAAAAAAGATTACAAGAATTTTAAGCTAATTACACCTACTCTAAGCCACCTAATAAAATAACAAAGCCCCCCAAAATAATAAAGGTCCCTACCCTATTCTAAATTAAAAAGTAACCAGCTCTTTTACCAGCCCTTAAAAGGGCTTTTTGCGGGGCATGCCTGTAAAAAAACCCACCACCCACATACCCCTACTCTAACCCAAACCCCCCTTAAATAAACCTAACACTACCCCCCTGAAGATCTCCCTACCTTGAGTCGTCTTCACCCAGCCGGGCACTGATGGACCAAAAGAGGAAATCCGGAGCAGCAGAAGTCTTCATCCTATCTGGGCAGAAGAGGACATCCGGAGCAGCAGAAGTCTTCATCCTATCCGGGCAGAAGAGAACATCCAGACCGGCAGACATCTTCATCCAAGCGGCATCTTCTATCTTCATCCATCCGGAGCGGAGCGGAGCCATCTTCTTCCAGCCGACGCAGATCCATCCTTCTTCACCGACGCCTACTCGCCGAATGAAGGTTCCTTTAAGGGACGTCATCCAAGATGGCATCCCTCGAATTCCGATTGGCTGATAGGATTCTATCAGCCAATTGGAATTAAGGTAGGAAAAATCTGATTGGCTGATTGAATCAGCCAATCAGATTCAAGTTCAATCGGATTGGCTGATCCAATCAGCCAATCAGATTGAACTTGCATTCTATTGGCTGTTCCGATCAGCCAATAGAATGCAAGCTCAATCTGATTGGCTGATTAGCTTAAAATTCTTGTAATCTTTTTTTTTTTTTAATTAAGTGTTTGTTTTTGTAATTTAGTTTAGTTTATTTAAAGGGACACTCAGGTTAAATTAAATTTTCATGATTCAGATACAGCATGTAATTTTAAACAACTTTCCAATTTACTTCCATTAAAAAAAATGTGCACATTCTTTTCTATTTACACTTTTTGAGTCACCAGATCCTACTGAGCATGTGTAAGAATTCACAGACTATACATATATGCATTTGTGATTGGCTGATTGCTATCACATGGTACAAGGGGAGTGGAAATATACATAACTTTTAAATTTGTTATAAAAAAAAACTACTAGTCATTTGAAGTTCAGACTAAGTGCTATTGCATTGTCTTGTTATCTCGCATTTGTTGATTATGCAAATCTAATGTATTGACTGGTCCTTTAATTGTATGTAATTGTAGGTAGTTTATTTAATTAATTTATTGATAGTGTAGTGTTAGGTTTAATTGTAACTTAGGTTAGGATTTATTTTACAGGTAATTTTGTTATTATTTTAACTAGGTAGCTATTAAATAGTTAATAACTATTTAATAGCTATTGTACCTAGTTAAAATAAATACAAAGTTGCCTGTAAAATAAAAATAAACCCTACAATAGCTACAATATAATTATTCGTTATATTGTAGCTATATTAGGGTTTTATTTTACAGGTAAGTGTTTAGCTTTAAATAGGAATACTTTAGTTAATAATATTTAATATATTTCGTTAGATTAAAAATATATTTAACTTAGGGGGGTGTTAGGGTTAGACTTAGCTTTAGGGATTAATACATTTAGTATAGTAGCGGCGATGTCCGGTTGGCAGATTAGGGGTTAATAAGTGTAGTTAGGTAGCAGCGACGTGGGGGGGCAGATTAGGGGTTAATAAATATTATGTAGGTTTCGGCGATGTTAGGGTCAGTAGATTAGGGGTTCATAGGGATAATGTAGGTGGTGGCGATGTCCGGAGCGGCAGATTAGGGGTTAATAATAATATGCAGGGGTCAGCGATAGCGGGGGCGGAAGATTAGGGGTTAATAAGTGTAAGGTTAGGGGTGTTTAGACTCAGAGTTCATGTTAGGGTGTTAGGTGCAGACTTAGAGAGTGTTTCCCCATAGGAAACAATGGGACTGCGTTAGGAGCTTAACGCTGCTTTTTTGCAGGTGTTAGGTTTTTTTTCAGCCCAAACTGCCCCATTGTTTCCTATGGGGGAATCGTGCACAAGCAGGTTTTTCCAGCTAGCCGCTACCGTAAGCAACGTTGGTATTGAGGGTTAAAGTGGCGGTAAATTCGGCTCAACGCTCACTTTTTGGAGAATAACGCAGCCATTCAGAGAACTCTCAATACCAGCGTTGTTTAGAAGCAGCGCTAGAAAAAAAAGACGCGTAGCTAACGCACCCCTTCGGCCGCAAAACTCTAAATCTAGGTGATTGTAAATTCACTGAGCCTGGCTTCACCTATCTTTCCAAGTGTGGGCTAGATTAAAAGTAGCACGCTAAATCCATTTTTCACTTGCAGGCAAACAGCGCTGGAAGTAAACTGTTAAAGTGAGTGAGTTAGGGCACATATTATAAGTTGAAAGTCAATTGTTTTAGCGCAAACTAAAACCAGCGTGCACTAACTTCAGAACTTTTTCAGATATCATGACCACGTTAACTTCTTCTCCCCATAGACTTTAATGGACACCGCTGTTACAAAAACCTTAACACTCACTCGCACCCTAATCCAACACCGAATACTGTGCTTAACCCAAAGGTAGTTATGAATATTTTACATTCCAAAGTACTTCACATAGAAGAACATGCTCTTTTTATTTTTAAATACATATTTCTCTATATATCTGATGATTTTTTTGTAAAATATAAATCTATACATATATATCAATATGAATATATACAGGTATATATATATATATATATAAATGAATACTTTATTTCAAAACATCTGTTAAAAGACATCCATGGGTCACATAGCGGTAGTGTGTAGAAAGATCCGCTAGACATCCATGGGTCACATATTGGTAAAGTGAGGTGCCGTCCAATCAACCTCACTGAATTTAGCTGAATCTGAGCAGACAATATATACCTATACACTTCAGAATTCATCCGGCTGCTTCTGTCTTCTGTTACATCATCAATAAACACTAGTGACCCAGTGCCATTGGAAGCCATGCATGCCCATGTCATCACACTGACTCCACCATGTTTTACAGATGATGTAGTATGCTTGGGATCACGAGCCATTTCAAGCCTTCTCCATACTTTTTTCTTCTCATCAGTCTGGTACAGTTCCAGAACTGTGCTGTCTTTTTTAGATTTTTTTTTTGTCAAAGTCTAATCTGGCCTTTCTATTCTTGAGGCTTATAAATAGTTTGCACCTCTGTGTTTGCTCTTGTGAAGTCTTCTCTTTATGGTAGACTTGGAAAATTACATGCCTACCTCCTGGAGAGTGTGCTTCACTTGGCTGGATGTTGTGAAGGAGTTTTTCTTTACCATGGAAAGGATCCTATGATAATCCACCACTGTAGTCTTCCGTGGACATCCAGGCCTTTTTTTGTTGCAGTGCATTCTTTTTTTCTCATAATGTACCAAACTGTTGATTTGGCCAATCCTAATGTTCCTGCTATCTCTCTGATGGATTTTTATTTTTGTGTTTCACTTGCAATAAGAGCTCCTTTCACAACTTTCACAGCAACAGCTTCCAAAGGTGAATGCCACATCTGGAATCAACTCCAGACCTTTTACCTGCTTAATTGATGATAAAATAATGAAGGAATAGCCCACCCTTGTCCATGAAACAGCTTTTGAGTCAATTGTCCAACTAAATTTGGTCCCTTGAAAAAGAGAAGGCTACATATTAAGGAGCTGTAATTCCTAAACCCTTTCTCAAATTTAGATGTGAATAACCTAAAATTAAAGTTGAGACTGCACTTTAAGCCCAGTTTCAATATTTAACTGTAACTTTAAATTTATTCTGGTAAATAGCCGAAATAACAAAACCGGTGTCAGTGTCCAATTATTTACAGACCTAATTGAAGATGAAAATAAAGTTAGTTTCATAAAGGTATTTAGTATGATTATAAACGTATAATCATACTAAATACTAATATTACAACTTATGCATGACATATAGGTAAACAAATACACATTTACACCCATTCATATACACACATTAACACCCATTCATTTGAATTTATGCAAATTGTTCTGTAATACGTGTGCCCTTATACAATCACACAAAATCTTTGTATTTATTTTATTGGTTTATTTGAACATTGCATTGTAATGTAGGTGTTTTCCTTTAAATCCAGAGCCCTGCAAGGTGAGATAAGACTGACAAGACTTCTTTGATAATATTGCTAGACCAGAGAGCTTTAGTGAATCAGGTCTTCTTGTACAAATCTATTGTGGTTATAGTCCTCGTAACAATAAAGAGACTAGAAACTCATAATGTAAACTCCACAAAGTATTTAAAGCATAATCAAACACATTGAGCTTGTTTAATCAGGGTTAGGAAAACAATGCAGTATGATTTCATTATTTAATTTGTGCCCTTTTCATGTAATTAAACGCTGGAAATTCTAGGTTTTTGAGAGTTGGAGAGGCACACTGCAGACTAAACAAGCCTAACCCGGCCACATATCTGTTATTTATTGGCCTCAGCAGGGGATATCAGATAAGGAACTGCAAAACATTATACATTTTAAAAAAATGACAATGGCAAACCTTGTCTACAACATTAACAATTAGGGATTGGCCCCTCCAAATAAGGGAAGCAATGGGTGGAATTTAACCGTTGAAAAACAATTATAAAAAAAAAAACAAGGTGTTAATCCATTCTGAAAAATCCCTCACTCTGCTGTTACATTAATTTATTCCAAGTATTATAATGTGAAAAAGGGTTTATTTGTCACATTAATTATATATGTATAGTAAAATAGCTTTGCATTATCCTTTGCATGAATTCCTGTAATTTCATTGTGTTTTTCTTCCAATGCCCCAGACAAGCTGAAGTGGATCTTGTAGGAACCAAAAATCTGACGACAACATTCTGCACATTGATTGTTTGATCATTGCATGAGTTTGTTTATAGTTATTCCTTTCTAGCCACAGAAAATTTGATAAGATAAATTTCACGCAAGAGGCATTTTAAGAGTTGTATGCCTAGACTACACATTTTGATATCACAAGGACAGTTTAAAATTATTTTAACACATGTATTTTATATTGGAATTATTCCTAATGCAGGTATTATAATGCTCATAATATTCATATCAAAACTCTATAGTTTTAAGTTTTAATTTATTGGCTTTTTGCTCTGCCCATTGCCTTTTTATTTTTTTGCTTCCTAAAAACTTTATAAAAAAATATATAATCCTCACTATATTATTACATTTCACATTATACTTGTTTCTTGGCTATACTAACAATATATCTCCAATACCTTATTTTTCCTTGACTTCAGAAATTCTGAGTGACTCTTTCTAAGATTGCTCAGTTGTATTACTAATCATTTAAGTCTATTGTTCTCCTCTGTCCATCACACAGTATTACAATACCAGAAATTTTGCCCACTCACCAAATTATATCAATCATTCTTCTTCTGCTACTTCCAAAATCTTCATCATTTTAATTTGTGGTTTTCATTTTCTTCTTTGACTCTCTATCTTTCATTCTTCGAGATGTTAATTGCCATATTGATGACTTCCCATTTTCCTTTTAATACTTTTTACAATCAATAATGGATCACTTCCAACATTCATAATGAACGCCACTACTTATTGTGTCTTCTCTAAAAGGTAATTACGAATGATTTGACTTCTTTTGTTATACTTTTTCACCATCCTTTTCCATTATTCAGCCCTCATTCCTGGATTAGATTCTTTTTATACCTACAATATCCCATAATAGGGAACTGTATATTATAAGGACTTCAAATCAATGACTGAGCTTGTAGTTTTCCAATCAGTTTTTCACTGGCATTGTCATTACCTCACTTATTTCATATACCCAAAAGGTCTGGCTCAACTTTTACAAATTCTTATGAATATTTAAAAATTGAACTTCTTGAATTATTTTACGTTTATTTCACTACTGATAGTGATTGCACAACTATTGGATATTAATCATTTGCAACTATGTAAATATATTTCTATAAATGTAAAACTCTTTTATGTACAGTTATCTAATTACAAATCTCCTGATTTTGGACTAGATTACAAGTGGAGTAGTATTTCATGCTCCTGTTTGCTCGCTAGCTCCTCTAGAAATAAGGTTTTAGCACACGTTAGGTAGCGCTCATATTAAAAGTTAAAAATAAAAAGTTTTCGCTTGCGAACCTGATGCATGCAAAAAGGTGACCTTCAAATATCGCAATTGCGTTAATGTATTCCCCCTCAAAAGTCAATGGAGCAAAGAAAAGGGAAAAATAACTGATCACATATCCTCAAGTGCACTAACCCGACATGAAAATATGATTTTTTTTCACATTCCAATGTTCTTCAAATAGAAGAATATGTTATATTTATTCATAAATACATATTTCTATTTATCAGGAAAATATAAAAGAAAAAGAAAGAAGGTATCTTGTGGCACACTTGATTAGAGAGCCTAGGTGATCAAATAAATATCAGAGTGGGCACTAGGATGAATATTATTTAAAACATAACTTTTATTAAATTGCCAAAATAAAAAATAAAAATATACATAGAAAATTAAAATAGGGTGTATTTGTTATTAATCATATGTGCAAAAAGGCAAATTGCCCACTGTCATAAATCACACGTTTGAGGATAATGGGTTATCTATGGTTAAGTGATATACCATAAGGTCTGTGTTAATTCACACGCAGATCCTAATACCCCAATGTAGGTGAATTTATATTGAGTGCTAAATATACCATTAGGGTCTATATTTGTTCACATGCATTCCTCATATCCCAATGTGAGTACATTTGAGTTAAATGTCAAATACCCCTAGCAATGACATCATCTGTCATAAATATTTAAAGTTACAAGTTAAAATCAGAATACAAATCTGTGAGTTAATTGGGGCCACACAAATTTAATGGAGTTAAACGTTGCTCTCCTAGTGCTATAAGGAGAAAAGAATTCTCTCATATATAAGTAAGGCTTAAGGAGTCGTATGGTAAATGCACAATTGGTTTGTGTTATCTAAATAAATATGGTGGGAGAGGCCAAATGCTTGTGGAAAAACTAGGGGGGCGCAATTAGGTAGCTAGCGCACCCCTCAGACGAGCTCTACCAGTGAGGTTTAATTTAGCAGTAATATCAGCATTGTTAGCCCCAACGTTTATAGCTCAAACTAGTATTGTGCCCAACGGCTGCAGCCTGGAAATTTTATTTAAATTACTAGGTATGGCCAACAAGTCTGTGTAGCAACGTTATATTGTCACCCCAAGGATAATTATTTTATAACCTTATTGTTCTAGAAGTGGATCCCACAAAAAAAGCACAAGTTTGCACTGTATGCAAAAAAGTCGCTTCTCTAGCAAGGAAGGAGGGAAGTAATTCCCCAAATCGTGCCAAAGTAAATGTCAAGTATTTTTGGCTTAAAAAACAGGTTGAAGTGTGGGGTGTATTTAACGATATAGTATTTCACAATGTAAATCACATAAATAATAGGCACCGGGACCAACGTTTATCTGGGTCCCGCACTATGAGCTTATTCAGCTCCTATGATAGCAATTGCTGCCCATTAAATTCTCACAAATTTGAGCGATATCCGTTAATATATTGAACCCCATTCATTGCCCGCAATTATTTTAAGCTAAATTGCCGATAATCGGCCAACAAAGATTATTAAATCTATCTGAAATAATTTCAGATGCAGAGAAGCAGAGCGAGCGCCACACTTCAACCTGTTTTTTAAGCCAAAAATACTTGACATTTACTTTGGCACGATTTGGGGAATTACTTCCCTCCTTCCTTGCTAGAGAAGCGACTTTTTTGCATACAGTGCAAACTTGTGCTTTTTTTGTGGGATCCACTTCTAGAACAATAAGGTTATAAAATAATTATCCTTGGGGTGACAATATAACGTTGCTACACAGACCTGTTGGCCATACCTAGAAATTTAAATAAAATTTCCAGGCTGCAGCCGTTGGGCACAATACTAGTTTGAGCTATAAACGTTGGGGCTAACAATGCTGATATTACTGCTAAATTAAACCTCACTGGTAGAGCTCGTCTGAGGGGTTCGCTAGCTACCTAATTGCGCCCCCCTAGTTTTTCCACAAGCATTTGGCCTCTCCCACCATATTTATTTAGATAACACAAACCAATTGTGCATTTACCATACGACTCCTTAAGCCTTACTTATATATGAGAGAATTCTTTTCTCCTTATAGCACTAGGAGAGCAACGTTTAACTCCATTAAATTTGTGTGGCCCCAATTAACTCACAGATTTGTATTCTGATTTTAACTTGTAACTTTAAATATTTATGACAGATGATGTCATTGCTAGGGGTATTTGACATTTAACTCAAATGTACTCACATTGGGATATGAGGAATGCATGTGAATAAATATAGACCCTAATGGTATATTTAGCACTCAATATAAATTCACCTACATTGGGGCATTAGGATCTGCGTGTGAATTAACACAGACCTTATGGTATATCACTTGACCATAGATAACCCATTATCCTCAAACGTGTGATTTATGGCAGTGGGCAATTTGCCTTTTTGCACATATGATTAATAACAAATACACCCTATTTTAATTTTCTATGTATATTTTTATTTTTTATTTTGGCAATTTAATAAAAGTTATGTTTTAAATAATATTCATCCTAGTGTCCACTCTGATATTTATTTGATCACCTAGGCTCTCTAATCAAGTGTGCCACAAGATACCTTCTTTCTTTTTCTTTTATATTTTCCTGATATATATATACATGGTATCAAGGCACTGCCTTCCAGGACACATAGGTTTAGCCTGCAAGGATAGTTGGGAGGCCTAGCCCGTTCCCACTCTAATTCCCCCTAATCTTAGGAGGAATTATTTACCTCTAATATATTTCTATTTATATCTGATGTTTTTTGGTACAATAATATCTATACTTTTATAAATACATAGAACATATTCTGCTACGTGCAGAACTTCGGAATGTGAAATATTTACAGTAAATACACACAATGGGGCCGATTTATCATCGGTTTGTCCGACATAAACCGCTCAGCAGATCATATCGACATTTATTATTGCACAAGCAGTTCTGGTGAACTGCTTGTGCAATGCCGCCCCCTGCAGATTTCTGGCCAATAGGCTGCTAGCAGGGGGAGTCAATCAGCCGGATCATATAGGACCATATAGGAGGCAGTGGACCAGTTATGGAGCATGGACTGCTGCTTCATAACTGCTGTTTCCGGCAAGCCTGAAGGCTCACGCGAAACAGGGACATCAAGCTCCATTCGGAACTTGATAATTTGACCCCTATAACTCTTTATTAAATATGAATATTATTGCATAAATATGCTTTTAATTTTTTTTCATCTTCTTAACTGCAAAGGTTCCAATGCACACATGTATATATATATATATATATATATATATATACACACACACATATATTTATACAGTACATATGTATTTATGTGTTTATATGTGTATATATGTATATAAATGCTTATATACGCGTATGAATACATCTGTACGCACATATGAACATATATATTTATATATATATACACACACACATATATTTATACAGTACATATGTATTGATGTGTTTATATGTGTATATATGTATATAAATACTTATATACGCGTATGAATACATCTGTACGGCCGCACATATGAACATATATATATATATATATATATATATATACACACACATATATTTATACAGTACATATGTATTGATATGTTTATATGTGTATATATGTATATAAATACTTATATACGCGTATGAATATATCTGTACGCACATATGAACATATATATATATATATATATATATATATATATATATATATATACATACACAAATATATATTTAGACTTGTATAGGTATGGAACTCTATGTTAAAGCACTTTGCCTGCCTTTTTTTATTTTCTAACCTCATATATTTGAGCCCTTATATCTTTTTTGTGCAATATTATTTTTTTTAATAATTTTTAGCAGATAGTGTTATCATGAGTGTAACTTACTTTGTGATTTATCTTTTATGTGTTTTGTGACAGTTTTTTGTTTTGCGAAACAGTTAACCAGAGCTCTGAGTTAGCGCTAACCCGACGCGTGTTAACTTAAATTGTGCTCAAGCGATCGTGTTCACTTACAACTTGTAATACGAACATAGCCTCCAGCGCACTCAAATACCCATGATAAACCCCTTTTCACTTGCATGTAAAGATTAGCACATCATTCGTAATCTGGTCCTGTTTGGGTTACCTTTTTAAGAGGGTGAATTTCTTTCAATGCATTTCCATAATTAGAATTATTTTGATTTTTGTTTTTTATAATACACTGGTAAAATTATTTTTATGGTTTGTTTCTATCGCAAATAATTGATTTACATATCAAGCCCACAAGCTTTTAAGCTATCCAGTATCAACTACTGATAACTCTATTATCTACTGAGAGCTTTCAATTAATACATCAGGAAATTAAAATATAAAGATAATGTTCCTATAGTAAAGAAAAGAAGAGCAAAATACAACAATTTAATTACCCACATTCAAAAATATTATGTCATTCTGAAAACTGAAAAACTGATGACTTAAAGGGACATAAAAACCCCAAAAATGTTTTCATAGTTCAAAGTGTAACAATTTAAAGAAACCTTTCCAATTTACTTAGGCCTAGATTTGGAGTTTGGCGGTAGCCGTGAAAACCAGCGTTAGAGGCTCCTAACGCTGGTTTTAGGCTACCGCCGGTATTTGGAGTCACTCAAAATAGGGTCTAACGCTCACTTTTAAGCCGCGACTTTTCCATACCGCAGATCCCCTTACGTCAATTGCGTATCCTATCTTTTCAATGGGATCTTTCTAACTCTGGTATTTAGAGTCGTTTCTGAAGTGAGCGTTAGACATCTAACGACAAAACTCCAGCCGTAGGAAAAAAGTCAGTAGTTAAGAGCTTTCTGGGCTAACGCCGGTTTATAAAGCTCTTAACTACTGTACTCTAAAGTACACTAACACCCATAAACTACCTATGTACCCCTAAACCGAGGTCCCCCCACATCGCCGACACTCGAATACATTTTTTTAACCCCTAATCTGCCGACCGCCACCTACGTTATCCTTATGTACCCCTAATCTGCTGCCCCTAACACCGCCGACCCCTATATTATATTTATTAACCCTTAATCTGCCCCCCACAACGTCGCATCCACCTGCCTACACTTATTAACCCCTAATCTGCCAACCGCAAAGCGCCGCCACCTACGTTATCCGTATGTACCCCTAATCTGCTGCCCCTAACACCGCCGACCCCTATATTATATTTATTAACCCCTAATCTGCCCCCCACAACGTTGCCTCCACCTGCTTAAAATAATTACAAATTTACCTGTAAAAGAAATCCTAACCTAAGTTACAATTAAAACTAACACTATACTATCAATAAATTAATTAAATAAACTACCTACAATTACCTACAATTAACCTAACACTACACTATCAATAAATTAATTAAATAAACTACCTACAATTAACCTAACACTACACTATCAATAAATTAATTAAATACAATTCCTACAAATAAATACAATTAAATAAACTTGCTAAAGTACAAAAAATAAAAAAGAACTAAGTTACAAAAAATAAAAAAATATCTACAAACATAAGAAAAATATTACAACAATTTTAAACTAATTACACCTACTCTAAGCCCCCTAATAAAACAACAAAGCCCCCCAAAATAAAAAATGCCCTACCCTATTCTAAATTACTAAAGTTAAAAGCTCTTTTACCTTACCAGCCCTGAACAGGGCCCTTTGCGGGGCATGCCCCAAGAAGTTCAGCTCTTTTGCCTGTAAAAAAAAACCATACAATACCCCCCCCAACATTACAACCCACCACCCACATACCCCTAATCTAACCCAAACCCCCCTTAAATAAACCTAACACTAAGCCCCTGAAGATCATCCTACCTTGTCTTCACCTCACCAGGTATCACCGATCCGTCCTGGCTCCAAAATCTTCATCCAACCCAAGCGGGGGTTGGCGATCCATCATCCGGTGGCTGAAGAGGTCCAGAAGAGGCTCCAAAGTCTTCATCCTATCCGGGAAGAAGAGGCGATCCGGACCGGCAACCATCTTGATCCAAGCGGCATCTTCTATCTTCATCCGATGACGACCGGCTCCATCCTGAAGACCTCCACCACGGACCCATCTTCTTCCGGCGACGTCCAACTGAAGAATGACGGTTCCTTTAAGGGACGTCATCCAAGATGATTCCATCAGCCAATCAGAATATTCCTACCTTAATTCCGATTGGCTGATAGAATCCTATCAGCCAATCGGAATTCGAGGGACGCCATCTTGGATGACATCCCTTAAAGGAACCGTCATTCTGCAGTTGGACGTCGCCGGAAGAAGATGGGTCCGCGGTGGAGGTCTTCATGATGGAGCCGGTCGTCATCGGTGAGAAAAAAATATTTAGATAGTAGAAATAAACTGAAAACTTTTGTAAAATTGTATGCTCTATCTGAATCCTGAAATAAGGATTTTGAGTTTCATGTCCTTTTAATAGATGTGCTGCCTTTTCAGCATAATCAGTAAATATGAGACAGCACCACTGTTAGTGCTTTGGCATAGGGGTTAAACTGCTTCACCCCAAAGCAATATACAATGTTCAGAAAGGATGCCAGCACATAGATACAAAGTAATTAATTTATTAAAGACCTAAAAATTGCAACGTTTCGGGGTGACTCCCCTTAATCATGCAATTGCATGATTAAGGGGAGTCACCCCGAAATGTCACAATTTTTAGGTCTTTATTAAATTAATTACTTTGTATCTATGTGCTGGCATCCTTTTTGAACATTTTATAATGCCTTTTCAGCATAGCTAAGAACCTAAATCTACTGAGTCAAGTGACTCCCCAAACCAACTGTTTATGATAGCTTATGTTTACATCAAAAAAACATAATTTATGTAAGAACTTACCTGATAAATTCATTTCTTTCATATTGGCAAGAGTCCATGAGCTAGTGACGTATGGGATATACAATCCTACCATGGGGGGGGGCAAAGTTTCCCAAACCTCAAAATGCCTATAATACACCCCTCACCACACCCACAATTCAGTTTAACGAATAGTAGTGTAAGTAGTGGGGTGATAGAAAAAGGAGTAAAAAAGCATACAAAAAAAGAGGAACAGGAAATATTATTGTGCTTTTATACATAGCCACCAGAAAAAGGGTGGGTCTCATGGACTTTTGCCAATATGAAAGAAATTAATTTATCAGATAAGTTCTTACATAAATTATGTTTTCTCTTATGTAATTGGCAAGAGTCCATGAGCTAGTGATGTATGGGATAGAAATACCCAAGATATGGAAGTCCACAGAAGAGTCACTAGAAAGGGAGGGATAAAATAAAAACAGACATTTTCTGCTGAAAAAAATGAAATCCACAAAAAAAGTTTTTCTCATAAATTTAAAGAAAAAAACTTAAAACATAAGCAGAAGACTCAAACTGAAACAGCTGCCTGAAGAACTTTTCTACCAAAAACTGCTTCAGAAGAAGCAAATACTTCAAAATGGTAAAATGTAGTAAATGTATGCAAAGAAGATCAAGTTGCTGCTTTGCAAATCTGATCAACTGAAGCTTCATTCTTAAAAGTCCAATAAGTGGAGACTGATATAGAAGAATAAGCTGTGATCCTCTGAGGCGGGGACTGTCCTGCCTCCAAATAAGCTTTATGAATCAAAAGCTTTAACCAAGATGCAAAAAAAAATGGCAGAAGCTTTCTGACCTTTTTTAGAACCAGAGTAGACAACAAATAGACTAGAAGTCTTCCTGAAATCTTTAGTAGCTTCAACACAATATTTCAAAGCTCTTACAACATCCAAAGAATGTAAAGATCTTTCAAAACCAAATTAAGACTCCAAGGAGGAGAGATTGATTTAATAACTGGCTTGATATGAACCAAAGCCTGAACAAAACAGTGAATATCAGGAAGCTTAGCAATCTTCCTATGAAATAAAAAAGAAAGAGCAGAGATTTGTCCCATCAAAGTACTTTCAGACAAACCTTTATCCAAACCATCCTGAAGAAACTGTAAAATTCTAGGAATTCTAAAAGAATGCCAGGAGAATTTATGAGAACACCATGAAATATAGGTCTTCCAAACTCGATAATAAATCTTCCTTGAAACAGACTTACGAGCCTGTAGCATAGTATTAATCACTGAGTCAGAGAAACCTCTATGACTAAGCACTAAGCGTTCAATTTCCATACCTTCAAATTTAACGATTTGAGATCCTGATGGAAAAACGGCCCTTGAGACAGAAGGTCTGGTCTTAAAGGAAGTGGCCAAAGCTGGCAACTGGACATCCGGACAAGGTCCACATACCAAAACTGGTGAGGCCACGCTGGTGCTATCAGAAACACATACGATTGTTTCATAATTATCTTGGAGATTACTCTTGGAAGAAGAACTATAGGTCGGAAAGATATAAGCAGGTTGGTAAAACCAAGGAACTGCTAACTCATCCACCATCTCTGCCTGAGGATGCCTGGACCTGGAAAGGTACCTGAGAAGATTCTTGTTGATGAGAAGCCATCAGATCTATTTCTGGAATAGCCCACATATGTACAATCTGACAAAATACATCTGGATGGAGAGACCACTCCCCCGGATGTAAGGTCTGACGGCTGAGATAAACCACTTCCCAATTGTCTACACCTGGGATATACAACGCAGAAATTAGACAAGAGCTAGATTCCTCCCAAGAAAGTATCTGAGATACTTCTTTCATAGCTAGGGGACTGCGAGTCCCACCCTGATGATTGACATATGCCACAGTTGTGATATTGTCCGTCTGAAAACAAATGAATGGGTCTCTCTTTAACAGAGGCCAAACCTGAAGAGCCCTGAAAATAGCACGGAGTTCCAAACCCGTTTTGCTGTCAGAGATCCCCAAACAGCTCCCCAACCTGACGCATCTGTTGAGATCACAGTCCAGGTAGGATGAACAAAAGAAGCCCCTTGAACTATACAATGATGGTCTAACCACCAAGTCAGAGAGAGTTGAATGTTGGGATTTAAGTATATAAATTGTGATATCCAAGTATAATCCCTGCACCATTGATTCAGCATACAAATCTGTAGAGGTCTCATATGAAAATGAGCAAAGGGGATCACATCCAATGCTGCAGTCATGAGACCTAAAACTTTCATCCACATAGCCACTGAAGGGAATGATTGAGACTGAAGGTTTCGACAAGCTGAAACCAATTTCATTTGTCTCTTGTCTGTTAAAGACAGAGTCATGGACACTGAATCTATCTGGAAACCTAAAAAGGTGACCCTTGTTTGAGGAATCAAGAAACTCTTTGATCCTCCAACCATGTCTTTGAAGAAACAACACTAGTTGATTTGTGTGAGATACGGCTAAATGTAAAGACTGAGCTAGTACCCTGTTCTCTGATTACAGATAGAAGGCCACCGAGAACCTTCAAAAAGATCCTTGGAGCTGTTGCTAGGCCAAATGGAAGAGGGACAAATTGGTAATGCTTGTCTAGAAAAGAGAATCTCAGAAACCGATAGTGGTCTAGATGAATCAGAATGTGAAGATATGCATCTTGTAAGTCTATTGTGGACATATAATGACCTTGCTGAACAAAAGGCAAAATAGTCCTCATAGTCACCATCTTGAAAGTTGGGACTCTTACAAAACGATTTAAAAATTTCAGATCCAGAACTGGCCTGAATAAATTTTCTTTCTTTGGGACAATGAATAGATCTGAATAAAACCCCAGACCCTTTTCCTGAAACGGAACTGGTATTATTACCCCTGAAAGCTCTAGATCTGAAACACACTTCAGAAAAGCCTGAGCCTTCCCAGATTTGCTGGAACGTGAAAGAGAAATAATCTTCTCACAGGATGTCTTACTCTGAATGCTATTCGATACCCTTGAGAGACAATACTCTGAATACACTGATTTTGAACAGAATCTGCCCAAATGTCTTGGAATAATTTCAATCTGCCCCCCACCAGCTTAACTGGATCGAGGACCGCACCTTCATGCAGAATTGGTGGCTGGCTTTGGTTTCTTAAAAGGCTTGGATTTATTCCAACTTAAAGAAGGTTTCCAATTGGAACCAGAGTCTTTAGGGGAAGGATTGGTTTTCTGTTCCTTATTCTGTCGAAAAGAATGAAAACAATTAGAAGATTTACCCTTAGATCTTTTATCCTGAGGCAAAAAAACTCCCTTCCCCCCAGTGATAGTTGAAATAATGTAATCCAACTGAGACCTAAATAAATTGTTACCTTGGAAAGAAAGAGATAGTAATCTAGACTTAGATACCATGTCAGCATTCCAAGATTTGAGCCATAAAGCTCTTCTAGCTAAAATAGCTAAAGAAATAGATTTAACATCAATTTTGATGATATCAAAATAGCATAACAGATAAAATTATTAGCATGTCGAAGCAAACGAACAATGCTAGACAAATCAGGATCTGTTTCCTGTTGCTCTAAGCTATCCAACCAAAAGGTTGATGCAGCCGCAACATCAGCCATAGAAATGGAATGCCTGAGAATATACCCAGAATATAAATAAGCTTTCCTTAGATAAGATTCAAGTTTCCTATCTAAAGGATCTTTAAAAGAAGTACTGTCTTCCATAGGAATAGTAGTACTTTTGGGAAGAGTAGAAATAGCCCCATCAACTTTGGGGACTTTTTCCCAAAACTCTAATCTAGCTGCTGGCAAAGGGTACAACCTTTTAAACCTAGAAGAAGGAATGAAAGAAGTACCAGGCTTAATCCATTCCTTAGCAATCACATCAGAAATAGCATCAGGAACTGAAAAAACCTCAGTAGAAACCACAAGAGGTTTATAAACAGAATTTAAACATTTACTAGTTTTGATATAAAGAGGACTAGATTCCTCAATATCCAAAGTAACCAACACTTCTTTTAACAAGGAACAAATATACTCAATCTTGAAAATATAAGTAGATTTGTCAGTGTCAATGTCTGAGGTCGGATCTTCTGAGTCAGAGAGATCCTCATCAGAGGAGGATATTTCACAATGCTGTTGATCAATAGAAATTTCATCAATTTTATGAGAAGTTTTAAACGACCTTTTACGTTTATTAGAAGGTGGAATAGCAGACAAAGCCTTCTGTATCGCATCAGCAATATAATTTTTCATATCAACAGGGATATCGTGTACATTAGATGTTGAAGGAACAACAGAAACTGTACTAGTACTGATGGAAATGTTTTCTGCGTGCAAAAGCTTATCATGACAACTGTTACATACTACAGCTGGAGATATAATCTCAGCTAACTTACAAAAGATACACTTAGCTTTGGTAGAACTGTGATTAGGCAGCAGGGTTCCAACAGTTGCTTCTGAAACAGGATCAGATTGAGACATCTTGCAAAATTTAAAGAAAAAACAAACTTTTAAAGCAAAATTTAAAATTTCCTTATATGGCAGTTTCAGGAATGGGAAAAAAGCAAACAGCATAACCCTCTGAGCATGTAGAAGGCAAGAGGCATATAGGAAGTGGGGTGAAAAAAACAACTATTTTTTTTGGCGCCAAGTATGACGCACAACGCAAAAGGAAGTTGAAAAAAAAATGTATCGCCAACAACATCCGGAAATGACGCAACTCGCGTCATAACAGACGCAACCTCATGCAAGAAAACCTGGCGTCAACTAAGACGCCGGAAATGACAAACTTGCATCATCAAAGACGTACCTTTGTGGCAAAAAAAATTTCACGCCAAGTATGACACAATAAATAACAGCATTTTGCGACCTCGCAAGCCTAATGTTGCCCGCAAAATTTTAAGAAAAACAGTCAATTTGAAAAAAAGGACTATACCCTAGGTAAGAAAAATAACTTCCTAAAACATGCTTCCCAAACTGAAACTGACAGTCTGCAAAAGGAAATATACATAGACCTGACTCATGGCAGATATAAGTAAAATACATATAAAACTTTATATTAATACATAAAGCACCAAACCATAGCTGAGAGTGTCTTAAATAATGAAAACATACTTACCGAAAGACACACACATATAGCAGATAGCCAAACCAGTACTGAAAAAGTATCAGCAGAGGTAATGGTATATAAGAGTATATTGTCGATCTGAAAAGGGAGGTATTAGAGGAATCTCTACGACCGATAACAGAAAACCTTTGAAAGGATTTCCCGTGAGGAAAACCATAAATTCAATAGGATGATACTCTCTTCACATCCCTCTGACAAACACTGTACTCTAAGAGGAATTGGGCTGCAGAATGCTTAGAAGCGCTTATCATAGAAGAAATCATAAAAATCACCTCCATAGGAAGCAAAGTTTGTAAAATTGAATTGTGGGTGTGGTGAGGGGTGCAATTTATAGGCATTTTGAGGTTTAGGAAACTTTGCCCCTCCTGATAGGATTATATATCCCATACGTCACTAGCTCATGGACTCTTGCCAATTACATGAAAGAAATGGCTGTGGGACAGACCCAGAAAAACATAATTTATGCTTACCTGATAAATTTATTTCTCTTGTGGTGTATCCAGTCCACGGATCATCCATTACTTATGGGATATTAACTCCTCCCCAACAGGAAGTGCAAGAGGATTCACCCAGCAGAGCTGCTATATAGCTCCTCCCCTAACTGCCATTACCAGTCATTCGACCGAAAACATGCAGAGAAAGGAAAACCATAGGGTGCAGTGGTGACTGTAGTTTAATGGAAAAATTACCTGCCTTAAAGTGACAGGGCGGGCCATGGACTGGATACACCACAAGAGAAATAAATTTATCAGGTAAGCATAAATTATGTTTTCTCTTGTTAAGTGTATCCAGTCCACGGATCATCCATTACTTATGGGATACCAATACCAAAGCTAAAGTACACGGATGACGGGAGGGACAGGCAGGCTCTTTATACGGAAGGGACCACTGCCTGAAGAACCTTTCTCCCAAAAACAGCCTCCGAAGAAGCAAAAGTGTCAAATTTGTAAAATTTGGAAAAAGTATGAAGAGAAGACCAAGTTGCAGCCTTGCAAATCTGTTCAACAGAAGCCTCATTCTTAAAGGTCCAAGTGGAAGCCACAGCTCTAGTAGAATGTGCTGTAATTCTTTCAGGAGGCTGCTGTCCAGCAGTCTCATAGGCTAACCATATTATGCTACGAAGCCAAAAGGAGAGAGAGGTAGCCGAAGCTTTTTGACCTCTCCTCTGACCAGAATAAACGACAAACAGGGAAGACGTTTGTCGAAAATCCTTAGTTGCCTGTAGATAAAATTTCAGGGCACGGACTACATCTAGATTGTGTAGCAGACGTTCCTTTTTCGAAGAAGGATTAGGACACAAAGATGGAACCACAATCTCTTGATTGATATTCCTGTTAGTGACCACCTTAGGTAGGAACCCAGGTTTAGTACGCAGAACTACCTTGTCTGAATGAAAAATCAGATAAGGAGAATCACAATGTAAGGCAGATAACTCAGAGACTCTTCGAGCCGAGGAAATCGCCATTAAAAACAGAACTTTCCAAGATAACAACTTGATATCAATGGAATGAAGGGGTTCAAACGGAACCCCCTGTAAAACATTAAGAACTAAGTTCAAACTCCATGGTGGAGCAACAGTTTTAAACACAGGCTTGATCCTAGCTAAAGCCTGACAAAAAGCTTGAACGTCCGGAACTTCTGACAGACGTTTGTGTAAAAGAATGGACAGAGCTGAAATCTGTCCCTTTAAGGAACTAGCGGATAAACCCTTTTCTAAACCTTCTTGTAGAAAAGACAATATCCTCGGAATCCTAACCTTACTCCATGAGTAACTCTTGGATTCGCACCAATATAAGTATTTGCGCCATATCTTATGGAAAATCTTTCTGGTAACAGGCTTCCTAGCCTGTATTAAGGTATCAATAACTGACTCAGAAAAAACACGTTTTGATAAAATCAAGCGTTCAATTTCCAAGCAGTCAGCTTCAGAGAAATTAGATTTTGATGTTTGAAGGGACCCTGGATCAGAAGGTCCTGTTTCAGAGGTAGCGACCAAGGTGGACAGGATGACATGTCCACTAGATCTGCATACCAAGTCCTGCGTGGCGATGCAGGCGCTATTAGAATCACTGATGCTCTCTCCTGTTTGATTCTGGCAATCAATCGAGGAAGCATCGGGAAGGGTGGAAACACATAAGCCATCCCGAAGGTCCAAGGTGCTGTCAAAGCATCTATCAGAACCGCTCCCGGATCCCTGGATCTGGACCCGTAACGAGGAAGCTTGGCGTTCTGTCGAGACGCCATGAGATCTATCTCTGGTTTGCCCCAACGTCGAAGTATTTGGGCAAAGACCTCCGGATGAAGTTCCCACTCCCCCGGATGAAAAGTCTGACGACTTAAGAAATCCGCCTCCCAGTTCTCCACTCCCGGGATGTGGATTGCTGACAGGTGGCAAGAGTGAGACTCTGCCCAGCAAATTATCTTTGATACTTCCATCATTGCTAGGGAGCTTCTTGTCCCTCCCTGATGGTTGATGTAAGCTACAGTCGTGATGTTGTCCGACTGAAACCTGATGAACCCCCGAGTTGTTAACTGGGGCCAAGCCAGAAGGACATTGAGAACTGCTCTCAATTCCAGAATGTTTATTGGTAGGAGACTCTCCTCCTGATTCCATTGTCCCTGAGCCTTCAGAGAATTCCAGACAGCGCCCCAACCTAGTAGGCTGGCGTCTGTTGTTACAATTGTCCAGTCTGGCCTGCTGAATGGCATCCCCCTGGACAGATGTGGCCGAGAAAGCCACCATAGAAGAGAATTTCTGGTCTCTTGATCCAGATTCAGAGTAGGGGACAAGTCTGAGTAATCCCCATTCCACTGACTTAGCATGCACAATTGCAGCGGTCTGAGATGTAGGCGTGCAAAGGGTACTATGTCCATTGCTGCTACCATTAAGCCGATCACCTCCATGCATTGAGCTACTGACGGGTGTTGAATGGAATGAAGGACACGGCATGCATTTTGAAGCTTTGTTAACCTGTCTTCTGTCAGGTAAATCTTCATTTCTACAGAATCTATAAGAGTCCCCAAGAAGGGAACTCTTGTGAGTGGAAAGAGAGAACTCTTCTTTTCGTTCACCTTCCATCCATGCGACCTTAGAAATGCCAGTACTAACTCTGTATGAGACTTGGCAGTTTGAAAGCTTGAAGCTTGTATCAGAATGTCGTCTAGGTACGGAGCTACCGCAATTCCTTGCGGTCTTAGTACCGCCAGAAGAGCACCCAGAACCTTTGTGAAGATTCTCGGAGCCGTAGCCAATCCGAATGGAAGAGCTACAAACTGGTAATGCCTGTCTAGAAAGGCAAACCTTAGATACCGGTAATGATCTTTGTGAATCGGTATGTGAAGGTAAGCATCCTTTAAATCCACTGTGGTCATGTACTGACCCTTTTGGATCATGGGTAAAATTGTCCGAATAGTTTCCTCTTTTTTGGGAACCACAAACAGATTTGAGTAAAACCCTTGTCCTTGTTCCGACCGCGGAACCGGATGGATCACTCCCATTAATAAAAGATCTTGTACGCAGCGTAGAAACGCCTCTTTCTTTATTTGGTTTGTTGACAACCTTGACAGATGAAATCTCCCTCTTGGGGGAGAGAATTTGAAGTCTAGAAGGTATCCCTGAGATATGATCTCTAACGCCCAGGGATCCTGGACATCTCTTGCCCAAGCCTGGGCGAAGAGAGAAAGTCTGCCCCCCACTAGATCCGTTCCCGGATCGGGGGCCCTCGATTCATGCTGTCTTAGGGGCAGCAGCAGGTTTCCTGGCCTGCTTGCCCTTGTTCCAGGACTGGTTAGGTCTCCAGCCTTGTCTGTAGCGAGCAACAGCTCCTTCCTGTTTTGGTGCAGAGGAAGTTGATGCTGCTCCTGCTTTGAAATTACGAAAGGAACGAAAATTAGACTGTCTAGCCTTAGGTTTGGCTCTGTCTTGAGGCAGGGCATGGCCTTTACCTCCTGTAATGTCAGCGATAATTTCTTTCAACCCGGGCCTGAATAAGGTCTGCCCTTTGAAAGGTATATTAAGCAATTTAGATTTTGAAGTAACGTCAGCTGACCAGGATTTTAGCCACAGTGCTCTGCGTGCCTGAATGGCGAATCCGGAATTCTTAGCTGTAAGTTTAGTTAAATGTACTACGGCATCTGAAATAAATGAGTTAGCTAACTTAAGGGCTTTAAGCTTGTGTGTAATCTCATCTAATGGAGCTGATTCAAGTGTCTCTTCCAGAGACTCAAACCAAAATGCTGCTGCAGCCGTGACAGGCGCAATGCATGCAAGAGGTTGCAATATAAAACCTTGTTGAACAAACATTTTCTTAAGGTAACCCTCTAACTTTTTATCCATTGGATCTGAAAAGGCACAGCTATCCTCCACCGGGATAGTGGTACGCTTAGCTAAAGTAGAAACTGCTCCCTCCACCTTAGGGACCGTTTGCCATAAGTCCCGTGTGGTGGCGTCTATTGGAAACATCTTTCTAAATATCGGAGGGGGTGAGAACGGCACACCGGGTCTATCCCACTCCTTAGTAACAATTTCAGTAAGTCTCTTAGGTATAGGAAAAACGTCAGTACTCGCCGGTACCGCAAAATATTTATCCAACCTACACATTTTCTCTGGTATTGCAACTGTGTTACAATCATTCAGAGCCGCTAACACCTCCCCTAGTAATACACGGAGGTTTTCCAGCTTAAATTTAAAATTTGAAATATCTGAATCCAGTTTGTTTGGATCAGAACCGTCACCCGCAGAATGAAGCTCTCCGTCCTCATGTTCTGCAAATTGTGACGCAGTGTCTGACATGGCCCTAATATTATCAGCGCACTCTGTTCTCACCGCAGAGTGATCACGCTTACCTCTTAGTTCTGGTAATTTAGCCAAAACTTCAGTCATAACAGTAGCCATATCCTGTAATGTGATTTGTAATGGCCGCCCAGATGTACTCGGCGCTACAATATCACGCACCTCCCGAGCGGGAGATGCAGGTACTGACACGTGAGGCGATTTAGTCGGCATAGCTCTCCCCTCGTTGTTTGGTGAAATATGTTCAATTTGTACAGATTGACTTTTATTTAAAGTAGCATCAATACAGTTAGTACATAAATTTCTATTGGGCTCCACTTTGGCTTTAGCACATATAGCACAGATATCTTCCTCTGAATCAGACATGTTTAACACACTAGCAAATAAACTAGCAACTTGGAAATACTTTTCAAGTAATTTACTATAATATGAAAACGTACTGTGCCTATAAGAAGCACAGAAAAAGTTATGACAGTTGAAAATTAATAAACTGAAAAGTTATAGCATCAAATCTTTGTAAAAAAACACAATTTTAGCAAAGGATTGCTCCCATTAGCAAAGGATAACTAACCCTGATAGCAGAAAAAAAAAAAATACAGAAATAAACGTTTTTTTATCACAGTCAACTACAATCTCACAGCTCTGCTGTGAGTGATTACCTCCCTCAAAACAAGTTTTGAAGACCCCTGAGTTCTGTAGAGATGAACCGGATCATGCAGGGAAGACAATAAACTTCTGACTGAATTTTTAGATGCGTAGCAAAAGCGCCAAAAAAGGCCCCTCTCCCTCACACATAACAGTGAGAGAGATCAGTAAACTGTCATAAATTAAATAAAACGACTGCCAAGTGGAAAAAAATAGTGCCCAAAACATTTTTTCACCCAGTACCTCAGAAAATTAAACGATTTTACATGCCAGCAAAAAACGTTTAACATTAATAAATTGAGTGTTATTAAAAAGCCTGTTGCTAGTCCCTGCAAATTAGGCTAAAGTTTTATGCATACAGTATAATTCCAGTGAAGTGCCATTCCCCAGAATACTGAAGTGTAAAATATACATACATGACAGCCTGATACCAGTTGCTGCTACTGCATTTAAGGCTGAGTTTACATTATATCGGTATGGCAGAATTTTCTCATCAATTCCATTGTCAGAAAATAATAAGCTGCTACATACCTCTTTGCAGATTAATCTGCCCGCTGTCCCCTGATCTGAAGTTTACCTCTCCTCAGATGGCCGAGAAACAGCAATATGATCTTAACTACTCCGGCTAAAATCATAGAAAGACTCAGGTAGATTCTTCTTCAAATTCTACCAGAGAAGGAATAACACACTCCGGTGCTATTATAAAATAACAAACTTTTGATTGAAGGTATGAAACTAAGTATAATCACCACAGTCCTCTCACACATCCTATCTATTCGTTGGGTGCAAGAGAATGACTGGTAATGGCAGTTAGGGGAGGAGCTATATAGCAGCTCTACTGGGTGAATCCTCTTGCACTTCCTGTTGGGGTGGAGTTAATATCCCATAAGTAATGGATGATCCGTGGACTGGATACGCTTAACAAGAGAAACAAGAGGCATTTAATACAAATCTGTAGGTACTGTATCATATCTATGAAGCATTTTGTAATAAATAATGCAACATTATTAATAAAAAAAATTGGTATAATATTATTTTTCTTTTCACTGAATTTCAAATTTCCAAGTACAAAAGACCCTCATTAACAGGAGAGTTCCTGTTTTAAGTGGTGGTGAGTGTCATTGATGCCCCACAACCTGTCCGCCTGCTCTGATGCGGCGGACAGAAATCAACTCAATCGAATACGATCGGGTTGATTGACATTCCCTGCTAGCGGCCTGCAGGGGGGCGGTATTGCACCAGCAGATCACAAGAACTGCTGATGTAATGATAAATGCAGAGAGCGTATGCTGTCGGTATTTATCGATGTGCAGCGGACATGATATGCTAAATCGTATGATGTCCACTCGCACATTAATACATTGACCCCTAGGAGTTTATTAAACCATATGACACCTCCTCTGTCATTAATACATAAAGTTACCCTTTAACAAGCTACAGGTACAGCTTTGGAGCTGCTGTGGTGCTGGCTTGTATGAGTGAGGCTGCTGCTGATAGTTAAGAAGCAGCTGTCTTAAGACCATTGTATTTTAACCCTTTCACTAGCTCGAGCTGGCAGTTTAAAATCACCCCACACTAGTCTGACTGGGGTGATTGACAGTCACACAAGAACAGAAGGCGGCATTGCTCAAGCAACCGCTCGTGCAATGAGAAATGCAGGCAGAATGATGCTGCCCACTACCCCCAATCACCGGTTGGCAGATTTCCTAATTCCATGACTATCATGAAATTTTTTTTTTTTTTCGGATAACTCTGTTTTAAAGCAAAGAAAAAAGAAGATTGTTTTTTTTAATATTCAGTTCTAATAGAAGACATTGAAATGTTAGTTAATTTACCCTAAATACATAAATTTAATAGCATATGTTCAAAAGCTTGCAGTATGCATAAAAAAACTTCAAGATTAAATCCCTGAAGCTTCTACATAAAACAAAATTAAAATGTCTGCCCTCAGTAGTAAGGTTCAGTGGAGAAAGATGCTTTTACAGAGATGAAATGCTGACAGGTTTATTTGATACATCAGAATACTGCGGGTACTGCAGGTAAGGAATCCTCTAGTTACAAAAAATCCTAAAATATTTAAAGAGACACTGGTTATAGTGAAATCAGTAGAGATAATTTATACCACTATATATATATATATATATATATATATATATATATATATATACACACACAATATATTAGCTACTGTTTACTTGAATTTTATATTTTTGTAAATGTTTCGCTATCGTTTGGCAGTGGTTGTCTTTTCTGTACTTTGTGGGTGGGCTGAGATAAGGAACAGCTTTGCTGAAACTTAATAATGAATTACAACCTATATATAAACAAAGCAGATTTAAATCAAAGAGTACCCATATCAATTAGCTGTGTCCTTATGTCAGTGTGAACCTGTGTAATCCAACCCACACAGAATGTATGTCAGTCACTGAGCAATTTAAAGTAATGGTTAATATAGATAATATAGATAAATCCATAAGGAATGTAGAAAAACATATCAAGTAAAATAATATTATTAAGAAAAATAATAATAATAATAATAATCATCAAAATGATCATATTCAAGGTATGTAGCATCAAAGCCTTTTTGGCTCACTACAAAACGTGATAAAACTCTTAACCCCTAATATTAGGTTTCTGAAGACATTTACAGATTTGAAATAGGAAAGTTTAATTTAAGGCTGCTGTGCAGGGAGAAAACCAGATGTATCTATTCTATTTATAACTGATCTGGAGCCCCAGGGCACTGCATGTAGACCTTATACTTGTAATAAACCTATAAAGCTGACATGCCAGTACCACATTCCATCATTGGAAGAACACCTGCAAGGATCATAGAGATCTTTCTTGTCAAAAATAAATAAATAAAAGAAGCAACACATGCAAGGATCACAGATCATTATATGGGAAAAATTTGCCTGTTTACAGGCGCAGGTTAAATAACCAGCCATTACAAGTGGTTGATTAATCCTACCGCAAGCTCACTTTTACACTTAGCGCTAGAAATCATTAACCAGAGATTTGGGGTGTTATAAAAAAAACATAAAGTGACATTACATGGAGGTCAATGCGGGACTGTGTTTTCTCTATAAATATAAAAGTATATGTTTATATACATATTTATTTATGTGTTTATATACACATAAACACATACATATATATGAAAATAAGAATATACATATATATTTATTTAATGCTGCCTAATGATGCATGATTAAAGCTTGACTTTCGGTAAGGTCGCTTTTGCATATATCGTACTAGCGTAAGCACAATATTGGGACCCCCTCATAATCTAAATATATATATACGCACACACGCACAGTGTATATATATATATATATATATATATATACATTTATAAAAAAATAATTACAAAAAGGATGTGATCCTTGTATGTGCTATGGAAAATAAGGTAGATCTAAGAGGTACTGTAAACCTAGGGAAAACTATTGCAGATGGGAAGGCACATAATTCAGCAACAAAAGCAGAATGATACACAGGTATTCATGCAGGAGAACATTAAACTCTATCAGATTCGAATAAACACAAATCAGATTAGCAGAATAGTGATATAAAGGAATTCAGGCAATGAGAGATGAAACTATAGCAGTTACCAAGGACCAGACTGGAGGAAGTATTGTCCTATATGGGCATAGGCAGTCTAGTGACACAAAGGCAGGTCAGGAGGATGCAGGACGTCACACACAGGCATTTAGCAAGTGAGGATAAAGTAAATGCTAAAGTCATACCAGAACAAGAGGGTCTTACAGAGACATTCAACAAGTGAGGGTAATTTCTAAAGTCACAATAGAGCAACAGGGACATAAATAGCTATTCACCAAGTAAGGTTAAAGAGGTTACTTGATTCCGTTTAGGAAAGCGGTATTATAATCCAAACACTGGTCAGTAGGCATTTTAAGGTCAGGTACATATGTCAGTAGAAATGAAAATCACTCCTCTAGCACAGATAGACTGGCTCAATACATTGACCAAGAACGGTGTGAGATAGAAATTCAACAACTATTGAACTAATGTAATCATAGTGCAATGATAAAAAAAAGCAGCAAGGACTGCAGAGATTAGATTAGAGATTAGAAACTACAAAACAATAATAGTTTTGCTAACACAATGATGGAAAAATTCAGTATATAATGTATATTCACTTTTTAATGTATTTTTAAAGTGTTTTATGCAACCTTTTGCAAAACACTTAACCAGAGCTCTGAAGTCACGGTAATGATCTAGGGGCCTATTTAACAAAGGTCTGTCGGACCTGATCCGACAGTGCGGATCAGGTCCGACAAACCTCGCTGAATGCGGAGAGCAATACGCTCTCAGTATTCAGTATTGCACCAGCAGCTCTTGTGAGCTGCTGGTGCACCGCCGTCCCCTGCAGATTCGCGGCCAATCGGCCGCCAGCAGGGGGGTGTCAATCAACCTGATCGTACTCGATCAGGTTGAATTGCGGCGATGTCTGTCCACCTGCTCAGAGCAGGCGGACAGGTTATGGAGCAGCGGTCTTTAGACTGCTGCTTCATAACTGGTGTTTCTGGCAAACCTGCAGGCTCGCCAGAAACACGGGGCTTCAAGCTCCGTACGGTCTTCAAGCTCCATTTACGCTCAACTTGTAATACAAGCAGTAAGCCAGATGAGCGCAAACCCTAGCGATAAACCCTTTTATTGCTTGGGCACAAACGATTACACTTTTATCTAGCCCTAAAGGTACATGTAAATGAGATATTCGTTAGCAATTTAATACACTCTAGGAGGTAAAATATATCATTGAGAACACATTAAAGGAGATAATCTTTTAGAGTACACGGTCCCCTTAATCTATTGCAAGACTACAGAAAAATATTGCAATTAAGTGTTTACTGCTCCTTTAAAAGAAATTATCAAAACAAAACTGAAAAGTACTGATTGACACCCTTTACCCTAGAAGGAGTTACAGGCATAAGTATGTAAGTACAGGGCTGTTTCTAGGAAATCTGGGTCTCAGGGCAAAAATAAAAAATGTGACCCCCCCTATTCTAAAATGCAGCCTTCCCCCTCCCGATTCTTGAAAGTCTTACTGAGTGATAACACTACATAATTATCTACACACACACATGCTTACACACAAAGGCACAGTCATTTACACACACATACGGACACACTCATCTAAACACACACTCATTTACAGACACACATACAGCAGTCATACTCATCTACACAAACACACACTGATCTACACACACATAGAGACACTCTCATCTACTCACGCGCATACAGAAAGGCACACAACTCCACACACACATACAGACAACACTCATCTACACACATACATTCACACACAGACACACACACACACACCAACACACATGTAGCTACACACACATACATAGATACTCATCTACACACACACACATATACATAGACACTTATCTACACACGCACACACTCTACTCATACATACACACACATACACACACAGACACACTAATCTACACACACAGACACACTCATCTACACATACAGACATGCTCTTTTGCACACACACGCAAACACACACAGATACACTAATCTACACACACAGACACACTAATCTACAAACACATACACACGCATACACACACAGACACACTAATCTAGACACACACACACACTGCACACATATGTTCCAGTCAGGTTACCACCAGATAAAAACTTGTTCAATAATACATTGTAAGTAGACGACACACCAGCCCCATACATTTTACAGTATTTTGTTCATTTCATGGAAGAAATATAGACAAAGAAGTACAAGCTACTAAATATTATTGCTCTGCTAGGTCTACAAATGTTTATGTTCCCAGTGATTACATAAAAATATATATCTATTCTCTTGTATATATTTTACATTACAAGCCCCTTGGGGTGTCACTTCATTTTAAAAATAAGTCAAGTACGCCACAATTCATGAATATGATGAATACTATTCTAGAGTAATACTATTCCTATACTACTAACCATCTTTATTCCAAGGCCACTGATCTAGCACCTTTAATGGCATAGGGTTACCTTATAAGGAAAAAACAATAATATAGTAAATAAAGTTATAATAACATCTAAAGTAAAGATAGCAGCCAGTGATTAATGGAATTAATTAGCTTCCAAGTCCACCAGTCTACAAGAGCCCATCTGAAAGGTGTCTAGTTTTCAATATTATTACTCACCTTAGACAGGACCCCGGAAAGCTCCACTGGTGGCCGTATTTTTGTCTCCAGGTCCTCCACTGAACCTGAAGAGTTACAATACTAATTATCCAACATGAGTGGCTCTCAGACACAACAAACACACTGAGCAAGGTAGAGACACAAAAAAGTGAGCAGTGTTCACATGTAGCCATATTTCCTGCTCACACCCACAAGTTTATTCTTTCTCTGTGCCAAGAAAGACCTTGATGTAAATAAAGACAGCCCGCACCCGTAACAGTCTTCATTTCCTCGCACATCCACCCTAATCTCTCTTTAAGCCCACATGCTATAGCATTCACTGTACTGTGTGTGGGCATAGGATAGACAACATACATGTGTGTGTGTATACATGTATATACATGTGCATATATGTGTTTTTATATATATATATATATATATATATATACCCTGCTGGGAGGTGGATGTAGGATTTATGAAATTCCCTGGGGATGTAATGAATTGCCGCTTGTACAATTTTGGAGTTTACCACCACTCTCCAATTGAATGGTTATGTTTAACATATATAGTGATGATTCAATCTATGCATTGTTTAATATTAAGATTTGCTTTATTTCCACTTGTAAAATCAAGACCAATGATCTGTGGTGAGGTCTTTTTTGTGGTTAAGTAACTGTGAGCATAATGTAAAATCTCTGGTGAAAGTGCAATATATACAGTATGCTGACTGCCATATGGATTGAATACCTTTATAATTTAAGTAATGGATGGTCACTATAGGTCTTCAACATAGGTGCTTGGGTTAAATATGTGGTCTGTTTAATACTCTATAGAGTTCTTTTTCTCATTATTATAAGGTTGGAATGAAATTACTCTTGCAGCTTACAATATCAATAACATGTTGACGGATGTGATTAGATTTAATTAATGTGTGCGCTTTAGCCTTAATGATTTGGGTAATTCATAAAACTACTAGAAGTCACTAAGCATGTGCATAGTTGCCTATTTAAATCATAGGCTTAATATACCTACTGGCTATGCATTGGCTAATTGTATGCTATTTGCTATACAGAGCTCTATTGAGCCACATCCCACAATCCGTTGGCTGTTTATGCTAATTAGCTATGTGCCTTCGTGGCTGACCAATACCCAGGATGGTCTTGTTTTACCCACCCAGGTGAGGGCATGGATATACAGTATATATATATATATATATATATATATATATATATATATATATATATATATACATTCTAGCCCTTTCCATCTTTCCATTTAAATACCTTGTTGTATACCATATACATTTTTACACATATATATATATTTTATATAGTGTATATATGAGTGAAACACATTATTTTAATATATTTATGCAGTGTTTGGTGCACATTTTTTTTAACTCATACACTTTACGCTAATTCTCTATTCGAGCAAACCCGACACACGCAAAATTTGTTTGCGCTTGAGTGAAAGCTTTTACTTTTAACTTGTAATATGCGTGCAAGTTAGCGCAGGAGTGATATTTCTTATTGCGACCAGTACTAACAATATAATGTTGCCCATAATATACTATAGTATATTAGTTTCACTTTTGTATTGTAACTGAAGCGTTTTAGTTTCAGTTCACACATGTAAACTGTATTGTCATTCCACACTTTCTAAAGGGATCATTTACATTAAACTCTCACTGCAAATGGCAATGCTGCCTTAAACATTCCGCAGAGAACCCTTGCATCCCTCAATGAAGTGTTTTTAAAAAGCCTCTTTATAAGACTACCTTTAAACAATAATGTGATCCCTTCAGAATATTTCACCTGCAATTGTGATTGGGATGCAGATACCTTTAGAACATAGCGCTATTATCATGATGCTTTGGACATCGGCCCTAATAAAATAGATAACATAATAACAAGCGTCTCTCATACCTTTACAAGAATATTACAGTTACCAGCAAATTTTATTCTGGTTGGACCCAGCATCACTGCATTTTTTTAATTTAATTATTTATTTAAAAAGTAGAGAAAACATTAAAGAACCATTATTGAAATTGTGTATATTGTTAGTGTTGATCTAATGCTAAATGTATCTAATCTAAAAGTTAATAATTAATAATAATATATTGAATCGATCCATTCTCTACAGTATTGAAATTAGGAGGCTGAGACTGTAGGAAGGCAATTTAATCCAAATTGTTACAATTAAATATTCAGCCTTGGCAATATTTGATACAAAATAAAAGTAAATCTAATTAAAAATATAGAATGCCCCCAAGTGAAATATATTCTGACAATAAAATACATGTAGTAGATTAAAATGCAATAAGTGTGCAATAATATTTATACATTCTGCATTTTATCATATTTAAATTGTTGTATTGTTTTTACGCTATTATTGTATTTTAACTTAATACATAGATTTTGGTTTCAGCTGTTTTCTGGCTACTAAGTCAGTTTACATGTCAGTTTCAAATGACTTTACAAAAGAAATAAATGAAAACACAAATAAAAAGATTTGAAAAGTGGAAAGTGCCTCACAGCCAGTCAGAAAACGCTGTCGGGATTTATCATTGCACAAGAGGTTCTGGTGAACTGCTTGTGCAACGCTGCCCCCTGCAGATTCCCGACCAATCGGCATCTAGCAGGGGATGTCAATCAACCCGATCATATGCGATCGGGTGGATTGATGTCCGCAACGTCAGAGGTAGCAGACCAGTTTATAACTGCTGTTTCCGGCGAGCCTGAAGGCTCGCACAGAAACAGGGGCATCAGGGGCTATTCAGCCCTTGATGAATCGGCCCCTGTAAGCAAATCAGATGAGAAATATTTAAACTCAACCCCTTTTAACCAGATATCTTCAAATTGGACATGCTTACACGTCACATGGTTCTGGACGTTAACTGGACAGATGTTTAGAAGAGCTAGGGTAATTCTCATAGTTTGGATGAAAGTGCATCTGACTAAGCTAATTGGCTTCCTTTAAATGCACTTTCATCCAAACTATGCATCTGAAGGATGCAGCTTCAACCTTGCAGCCTCCCAAACCAGTCATTGAGGCTATAACAAATATTGCACATCAAAAAAACAAAATGAAGCTTTGGCCTTTGACATGCAAAATACACTGGTTGTTAAAGAGTTAAGGATTGCCAAATACAGTTTATTTATTTCTTATTTTTTATATAGCTTACATTTAAATACATTCCTAGATTTTTGGTTAACTTGAGATGGCTGGGTTTAACTGCGCTTACTTGACATTTTCCAACACATGTGTCAGTAGGCAGGTCACACCTTTGCAGTTTGACCTCAAAGTCTATCTTTTTGCCAACAATTAGGAAACTCTATATCAGTAAACTTTGTTGACAATATTGTGGAACAGTTCGGATACCACTAAGACCCAGTGTGCCCATGTCTATCCATTTGTTCATTTCTGCAGGTTCCTGTGACAGTTTTGGTCCTATCCATGCAGAGTACCCTAATAAAATAGACATGAAACGTTGTAAAATTACAAACATTTACAAAACCCATTTGCAAGCATGCTTCCTAAGTGTTACAGTTCTAATTATTGCTTTCCCCCGTAGCTAGTGATTCTTGTTTACTGAGTGAGATATCATAGTTCAAAATACGGATGTCGAGCTAAAAGCACAGTATATATCACTAGATGTGTTAAAAATATATATTTAAAAATCAAACAACATGGCTTAAATGATTAGATTCTAAAAACAAACTAGGGGGGATATCTATCAAGCTGTCAACTTTCTTGAATTCAACGGCACCAATATGCTCGCCTAACATCGCCTAACATTGCGGCCGTGGACCTGAATACGATCTCCATATTTATAAAAAAAGACAGCAAAAAGCCGCGCACCAAGTACGGGGCGATGAGCATCGGACTGTTGTTAACTAACAGTCATTGATCTTGCATCTTTTCTGCTTTTTACCAACTTTATTTATACCCTGTCACTAAACGCCGCCACTATACTAAAATGTTTAACCCCTATCCTGCCACTCCTGGACCCCGCCGCCACCTAAATAAATGTATTAACCCATATCCCTGCACTCCTGGACCCCGCCACCACTAACTAAACCTATTAACCCCTAAACCTCCAGCCTCCCACATCACTACCACTAACAAAACCTATTGACCCCTAAACCACCAGCCCCCCACATCGCCATAAACTAAATTAAGCAATTAACCCCAAAACCTAACAAGCGGCTAACTTTAAATTAAAATTACCACATTCCTATCTTAAAATAAATGTAAACTTACCTGTAGAATTAAAATAAACTATTTTAAAATATTAATTAACCTACCCTAACTATTATACTACACTTAAATTAAACTACCAATTAAATTAACTAAATTACATATTATAAAAAGCCTAACCCTACTCAAATTATTTAAATCTAATATTTAACCTTATTAAAAATTACTAAATTACAAAGAAAAATAAACGCTAAGTTACAAAAAATAAAAAACACTAAATTACGAGAAAAACAACAACACATTATCAAAAATAAAAAAGAATTACACCTAATCTAATAGCCCTATCAAAATAAAAAAAAAACCTAGCCTACACTAAACTACCAATGGCCCTTAAAAGGAGTCAGCTCTTTTACCTTTAAAAAAAATGCAAACACCCCCCAACAGCAAAACCCACCCCCAAACAACCAACCCCCCCAAATAAAAACCCTATCTTAAATAACCTAAGCCGCCCATTGCCCTGAAAAGGACATTTAGTTCTTTTACCTGCCCAGACCCTACTCTTAAAATAAAACCCACCCAAAAAACCCTTAAATTAACCAAACACTAACCCCCGACGATCCACTTACAGTTCTTGAAGTTCCGCTTGAAGGATCCATCCAGCCGGAAAGAAGTCTTCATCCAGGTGGCAAGAAGTCTTCATCCGGGTGGCCTCTTCCATCTTCATCCAGCCGGCGAAGTCTTTATCCAGACGGCATCTTCTATCTTCATCCATCCGTCGCGGAGCGGGTCCATCCTGAAGACATACGGCGCGGAGCTCCTCTTCAAAATGGTCGCCGCCATAAACTGGAACTTGAATGGAAGTCAAGTCATCCAAGATAGCGTCCCTTGCATTCCTATTGGATAAAAGGTCCCAATCAGCAAATAGGATTAAAGCTGCTAAAATCCTATTGGCTGTTCCAATCAGCCAATAGGATTTGAGAATCTCTCATCCTATTGGCTGTTCCAATCAGCCAATAGGATTAGAGCTGCTAAAATCCTATTGACTGTTCCAATCAGCCAATAGGATTTGAGCAGCTCTCCTCCTATTGGCTGTTCCAATCAGCCAATAGGTTTGAGCTCTCATCCTTTTGGCTGATTGGAACAACCAATAGGATGAGAGCTGCTCAAATCCTATTGACTGATTGGAAAAGCCATTAGTATTTTAGCAGCTCTAATCCTATTGGCTGGTTGGAATCTTTCAGCCAATAGGAATGCAAGGGATGCCATCTTGGATGACGTTACTTGCTTTCACGTTCCAGTTTACGGCGGCGACCGTATTGAAGAGGAGCTCCATGCCGGATGTCTTCAGGATGGACCCACTCCGCGCCAGATGGATGAAGATAGAAGATGCCGTCTGGATGAAGACTTCGCCGGCTGGATGAAAATGGAAGAGGCCGCCTGATTTAAGACTTCTTGCCGGCTGGATGGATCCTTCAAGCGGAACTTCAAGAACTGTAAGTGGATCGTCGGGGTTAGGGTTAGGTTTATTTAAGGGTTTTTTGGGTGGGTTTTATTTTTAGAGTAGGGTCTGGGCAGGAAAAAGAGCTAAATGCCCTTACAAATGCCCTTTTCAGGGCAATGGGGAGCTTAGGTTATTTTAGATAGGGTTTTTATTTGGGGGGTTAGTTGTTTGGTTGGTGGGTTTTACTGTTGGGGGGTGATTGTATTTTTTTTTTACAGGGAAAAGAGCTGATTTCTTTGGGGCAATGCCCCACAAAAGGCCCTTTTAAGGGCCATTGGTAGTTTAGAGTAGGCTAGTGTATTTTATTTTGTGGGGGCTTTTTATTTTGATAGGGCTATTAGATTAGGTGTAATTCTTTTTTATTTTTGATAATGTGATTTGTTTTTTCCGTAATTTAGTGTTTTTTATTTTTTGTAACTTAGCATTTATTTATTTTTGTAATTTAGTAATTTTTAATAAGGTTAAATAGTAGATTTAAATAATTTGAGTAGGGTTAGGCTTTTTTAATATGTAATTTAGTTAATTTAATTGGTAGTTTAATTTAAGTTTAGTATAATAGTTAGGGTAGGTTATATAATATTTTTTTTTTTTTTTTTTTTTGAGGTTATTATAAACATATAACATAAAGTTGCCAAAACTTAAGTATTACAAACATTGGGATATTATTCACAATAATAAACAGTGTACAGTCAGGTAAGTACAGATTCGAAATGAAATGGGCAGAAATAGCTATATCCTCATTTTTATATTGATAAAGACCTCCTCTGAAAATAGTAGGCCCCTCTTTGACCATGGTATAATATAAATACTCAACGTAGGTGAGTAAGTTGGGTCTATAGCCGCTTTTGGGTTTGGTAGAGTATAAAACATTAAATATATATATCAACAATAATTATGAAATAAGTTTCAACCATCATGAGTAACATGTCGTTCTTCTGTAAACATATGTGGTACACTCATCAACAGATCCTCATCATCAAAGAAATACAAGTGAACAAACATCTGCGTACATTTAATCTCACAATAACTGTGATATCCCTTTAAATCTGAACCTGCATAAGCACTTCCTTCCTATTTAAGGAAGTGCTTACCCCTCAATCAGGGCCTGATAATTGATGCTGTTTATCACTTCTCCTTGCTCCTCTGTGGAGCTACTACCACATTGTGCTATTGTTGCTTTAACCTTCAGGTCTTTTACTTCGCCTTCGATACCCGCTGGGTATCTACAGTTACCTCTATTCAGACCGGGATCATCTTCCGGATTCATCCGCCAATCGGAACTTCTTTCACCACGCCGAAGTCGCGCTCACACCAAACAGACGCTGAACCTAAGAGCTGCAACTTACCTCTCAGCCTTTATTTCTAAAAGGCATTACCGCTCTCCACGCTTCTTACCACCGCTACTGTTAAGATAAGTACCGCTCTCCACGCTACAATTTATTCATTCATAAAGGTTAAACCTTAAACACCATTGTTTGTTATTGGAGATATCTATAACCTTTATTGTGATTTTCATCTGACTCAGTATTTTGCGGTTTGGGATTCAAGCTAGTATGTCTGGACTGTGTATATATTTTATTGCGTGAAAGTGTGAGTGCGTGAAGAAATTACCTTTACTTTATCAAGCAGTCTAAACCTTTGCTTTGCTTAATCTGCTTTAATCAGCATTAACTGTTGCATTATTTTGTAACACATATAACATACTCTGAACTTAAATCTCAGTTACTCATAATCTTTCCTGAATATTTATATATTCGTATCTTAGTGAAGTTTCATATTATTCTATCAATTACAAAATTAATGACTCACCTTAAATAAGTAAGTTTAATAAATCATTTTCTCTTGCTTATTTTAAGAAAAGAGCAACAAAACCTTTATTTTTCATATTCTAATTATCACACTATTAGATAACTTTTGGTTATCACAGAATTTTCAGGCCTATAAGGTTATAACCTGTAAAATATAGGATGGATCCTAGTGAAATAAAAAATGAATTCACCAACATTCATCAAAAATTAGAATATCTAGCCAGGGCCTTAACTGAGGTACAATCAGAAAATAAAGCACTTAAAACTCTAGTAAAAGAATGTTTACCAGCCAAGAGCTCAGAAGTCCCTGAACCTCACATTAATTATCCTCAACCCTTTTCTGGTAAACGAAGTGAATATAGAGACTTTAAAAATGCTTGCAAATTACTTTTTTCATTAAGGCCTAAAACTTATCACTCTGAGAGAATCAAGGTTTGTACTACCATCTCCTTCCTCCAGGGGGAGCCTCGCTCATGGGCTAATAGATATTTTGAGAATAACCATCCAATCTTAGATTCCCTGGAAGAATTTTTTTTAGCCATGACATCCTTATATGAGGACTCTCATTCCCAGATGACGGCAGAAACGAAATTGAGATCCCTAAAACAGGGTAAGAGGAATATAGAAGACTATATTACCGAATTCCAAATATGGATAGATGATTCCAAATGGAATGAAATTAGTTTGAAGAACCAGTTCAGACTGGGCCTTTCAGAATTGTTAAAAGATGAGTTGTCCCGTTTGGAGATGCCCGAAACCCTGAATGGACTGATGAAATTAAGTACTACCCTGGATCGGCGATTACGTGAAAGGAAGGCTGAGAGAGCTACCTATGACATACCACCTAGTTGTCCGTATCTTTACACACCCAACCAGGAAAAGGGTACTTCAAATCAAACCCCAATGGAGATTGGTGCCATAAAAGGACCTTTAACACCTGAAGAAAAGGCCAGACGCAGATCTGAGAATCTTTGCTTATATTGTGGGCAAAAAGAACACTCAGTTAATAATTGCCCAATTCTTCAAAAGCAGAAGAAGGGTAAGATTCATTCAAAACATAATATTTTATACTTCACTCAAAACCCTCAACTGACTCTTAACCTTTCTTTACAGTGGGATCAGAAAAACGTGCAGTCTAATGCATTGATCGATTCTGGGGCAGCCGGAAATTATATCGATATTTCTTTTGTTGATTTAAATAAAATTCCTATTGTTTGTAAGGCACAACCAGTCTCTGTTAAACTCATTGATGGTTCCCTCATACAACATGGTCCCATTACCCATCAAACGATACCTTTACTAGTGACAACTGACAATGGACATACTGAATATCTTACTTTTGACTTAATTTCCATCCACATGCATACACTTATTTTTGGCTTTACATGGTTAAAAAAACATAACCCCAGCATTGACTGGTCCACTCCACAGGTATCATTAGCATCACCATTCTGTTTAAAAACATGTTATCCATATCAGTTAATCTCTGCTATTGAACCCGAACTACCAGAAATTTATCAGGATCTGGCAGAGGTGTTTGATCTAAAAGAGGCAGAAAACCTCCCCCCTCATAGGGAGTTTGATTGTCCAATTGATTTGATACCGGGCTCTCAAATTCCTCATGGAAAAATATACCCACTTTCACAAGAGGAACTTACTTACTTACGTTCCTATTTAGACGACAATCTCCGAAAAGGTTTTATATCCCACTCAACATCTCCAGCTGCTGCTGGAATGTTCTTAGTACGTAATAAGGATGGTACAATAAGACCCATTATTGATTATAGAGCTTTAAATGAAATTACTGTTAAAAACAGGTATCCTCTACCCCTCATACCCGAATTATTGGAACGTTTAAACGAAGCTACAATTTATTCAAAACTTGATCTTAAGGGGGCTTACAATCTTATCCGTATGAAAGAAGGTCATGAGTGGAAAACCGCCTTTAGAACCCGTTATGGGCTTTTTCAATATAATGTAATGCCCTTCGGCTTAAGCAATGCTCCTGCAACATTCCAGCATTTTATTAATGAAATATTCCACGACCTTATGGACATCTGTGTTATAATTTACTTAGATGATATTCTAATATACTTCAAAACACCCTCTGATCACGAAAAGCATGTAAGATGGGTACTCACCCGTCTCAAGGAGCACAAATTATATGCTAAATTAGAAAAATGTGTATTCCATGTCTCTAAGATAAAATTTTTAGGTTATATAATAACTCCTAACCATGTAAAAATGGATCCTGACAAAGTGTCCGCCATTAAAGATTGGCCAGCTCCCACTACTGTAAAAGCGTTACAACGCTTTATCGGTTTCGCTAATTTTTATCGAAAGTTTATTAAAAACTTTTCTTCAATAGTAAGACCACTGACACAACTGACTAGTGTTAATCAAAAATTTAAATGGTTTTAAAAAGCTCAAGAAACCTTCGAAAAACTTAAAGAGTTATTTTCTACAGCCCCAATCTTATCACTACCCAACTTTGATCTCCAATTCCAACTTGAAGTAGATGCCTCTAATACTGGCATAGGAGCAGTACTCTCCCAACAACAAGTTGAGAATGGGGAAATTCACCCCATTGCGTTTTATTCAAGAACCTTAACTAGTGCAGAAAGTAATTATAGTGTGGGGGACAAAGAATTGTTAGCAATAAAGAGTGCCCTTGAACAATGGAGACACCTCCTAGAAGGATCTAAACTTCCATTCATTATTTTTACTGACCATAAGAATCTTGAATATTTAAAAAAGAACAAGACTTTGACAGCCAGACAAGCGAGATGGTCTCTATTTTTAGACCGTTTTAACTTTCTAATTACCTACAAACCAGGCAGTCAAAATACTAAGGCTGATGTTTTATCACGTATAAACGAAAGCTTAACTCATGAACCACCTAATTTTACTATCCCTCCTGAAAAAATCATAGGCGTCCTGACACCTATAGAACAAGAGGTTCATAAGGCTTTAAAACAAGATTCAATACCCCACCAAACTTGTGTTAAAGACTCTCAATCTGGATTGTACTATCATAACAGTCAATTGTATATACCCAAGAGCATGAGATCTTCAATACTCACACACACCCATGATGATACAATGTCTGGTCATCCTGGAATTAAAAAGACCATTGAACTAACCCGACGTAATTTCTGGTGGCCTGGCATGAACAAATATATTTATGACTATGTCTCAGGATGTGAAAATTGTGCCCGAAATAAATTAGTTCATAAGAGACCAATTGGTCTACTTACACCTCTGCCTATCCCAGATAAACCATGGAGTACCATAGCCATGGATTTTATTGTTGAACTCCCACTCACTCAACAATATAATACTATGATGGTAATAATTGACCATTTAACCAGACTAGCTCATTTTATCCCACTTAAGGGATTACCCTCAGCTATGACTACGGCTAAGGTATTTATCGACCACATAGTCAGACTACATGGTTTACCTACCAACATAATTACAGATAGGGGAACGCAATTTACCTCATCCTTCTGGAGATCTCTGTGTAAATTGCTAAAGATTGACCACCTTTATACCACTGCTTTCCATCCCCAGACTAATGGACTCACAGAGAGACTTAATCAGACCATAGAACAATTCTTACAATGTTACATATCACATCTCCAAGATGATTGGACAGTTTTTCTTCCCATGGCCGAATTCACATATAACAATTCCATAAGTACTTCTATCAAAACTTCCCCCTTTTTTGCAACATATGGTTACCACCCAAACACTATATCTCTTTCTAACAAATCTGTAAACTCTCCCACAGCAACTGAATTTACATCTAACCTCCACGAAAGGTTAATTGTCCTGAAAAGACATCTACATGAAGCCAAACAATATCAAAAATCATATTATGACTTAAAACATCGTAAGGGTCCTGATTATAAGGTTGGGGACTTAGTACTTCTCTCAACAAAAAATCTTAAACTCAAAGTTCCTAGCAAGAAACTTGCGAATCAATTCTTGGGTCCATTTCCAATAGAACATGTGATAAATTCCAATGTGGTTAGACTTAAACTGCCAAAAGACTACAAAATACATCCTTCTTTCCATATCTCATTGTTGAAACCATTCCCAACCAAAAACCATCCTTCTTCTATTCCGCCACCACCTGTTATGGTTGATCATCAAGAAGAATTCGAGGTTGAATCCATACTGGATTCTAGGATACACAGAAATAAACTGGAATATCTCATTAAATGGAAGGGTTACGGCCCTGAGGAAAACTCCTGGCTCATTCATTCCGAAGTCCATTCGCCCCGATTGATCAGGTTCTTCCATAAGAAATATCCACTTAAACCTCACGCAGAATCCCCAGGGGTGATTCCCTGAGGAGGGGGGCATGTGATATCCCTTTAAATCTGAACCTGCATAAGCACTTCCTTCCTATTTAAGGAAGTGCTTACCCCTCAATCAGGGCCTGAAAATTGAAGCTGTTTATCACTTCTCCTTGCTCCTCTGTGGAGCTACTACCACATTGTGCTATTGTTGCTTTAACCTTCAGGTCTTTTACTTCGCCTTCGATACCCGCTGGGTATCTACAGTTACCTCTATTCAGACCGGGATCATCTTCCGGATTCATCCGCCAATCGGAACTTCTTTCACCACGCCGAAGTCGCGCTCACACCAAACAGACGCTGAACCTAAGAGCTGCAACTTACCTCTCAGCCTTTATTTCTAAAAGGCATTACCGCTCTCCACGCTTCTTACCACCGCTACTGTTAAGATAAGTACCGCTCTCCACGCTACAATTTATTCATTCATAAAGGTTAAACCTTAAACACCATTGTTTGTTATTGGAGATATCTATAACCTTTATTGTGATTTTCATCTGACTCAGTATTTTGCGGTTTGGGATTCAAGCTAGTATGTCTGGACTGTGTATATATTTTATTGCGTGAAAGTGTGAGTGCGTGAAGAAATTACCTTTACTTTATCAAGCAGTCTAAACCTTTGCTTTGCTTAATCTGCTTTAATCAGCATTAACTGTTGCATTATTTTGTAACACATATAACATACTCTGAACTTAAATCTCAGTTACTCATAATCTTTCCTGAATATTTATATATTCGTATCTTAGTGAAGTTTCATATTATTCTATCAATTACAAAATTAATGACTCACCTTAAATAAGTAAGTTTAATAAATCATTTTCTCTTGCTTATTTTAAGAAAAGAGCAACAAAACCTTTATTTTTCATATTCTAATTATCACACTATTAGATAACTTTTGGTTATCACAATAACAGAAGTGGTATAATGGATCTTTTATAAAACATTCTACTCCATTTCACTACAGAAAATGTGTTGTCCACCCTTCAGAATCAATATATATCTGGAAATTGTTGAGATCACTAGAAAGAAATATTGTTGATGAATGTATTAGGTGGTTGTCGTGTAAGGAGAAAATAAATGTTTCTATGGGATTCATTTTCCTTTGCCTAGGCTCAATGGTGTCGGGGGGGGGGGGGGGAATAAGGAGTGAAGCTCAAAGGGGTTAGGCTGGGAGGAAAAATAAAAAAATATAAGTTTAAAACCGGGTTGGTATAGGAATATATCACCACTGGACCCATATGATAAAAGGGCATACGCTGTATCTCCCCTCAGGGGTTGCTGTAACCACTGGACAAAGACGGGTAAGGGATAGTGGATATCACCAGCTCATACAAGCAGTGCGGGAAAGGGTGAGGGGAGATACAGTCGGTGGATAAATATTATGGGAGCTGACATCTATATAAACCAGGGGATATTATACTAAATAAGAACCTATGTGTTATAGGTTTATGCTATGGGTAGTGAAATCTCCCTTGTAAGCCACTATTTTCTAAAAGCAGAGCAAGCCAGGCATTGTGTAGATTGATGATGTCAGCCAACTTCCCATATAAGTGTAGAGCATAATCTGTCCGCACGTATATCTTAGCCCCATTAATATACAGTATATGTTAATAACTGGGGGGGGGGGTGGGGAGTATATCCTAAATTACAGTAGCCCCAGAATGAAACTATACCTCCCTCCATAGCAGTAAAATGTGATATAAATGACTTTGGCTCAGATCAAGACATAAATGTAACTATACTATCATAAACTAATCCCATCATCTGGGAATGGGCCCTATGCCCAGCGACAGGTAGATGCTATAAATAAGTCCACATTTATGACTAGGAGGAAAGATAATATAATAAGCTCAACGGGGTTAACACTCAAGTAGAGCTATAAATGTATATGATGTATATGGAGCTCCACTGTTTAGAGAGCATAAATAAACATCTGCCGCCTATCTGTTAACTTATAGGGAGATATATAAAGATGTTGTTATCCTCTGTAGGCTCAAGCGTATATACTAGAAGGGAATGACATTTCACCAAACATTGTACAGGTACTCTTTTCTTAGCGTGCTAGTTCCTTTTACCTGGGGAAGGTAATAATACATCTTATTCAAGATAAATCATGAATCAAGAAAATTGTCTACATATTATGCATGTTAATCTCTGCACATTGGTAGATAAATGGCTTAGGATCAGAACCTAGGTGTCCAAGTAATCAGATATTCAACCATATACAGGGAGTGCAGAATTATTAGGCAAGTTGTATTTTTGAGGATTAATTTTATTATTGAACAACAACCATGTTCTCAATGAACCCAAAAAACCCATTAATATCAAAGCTGAATAGTTTTGGAAGTAGTTTTTAGTTTTAGCTATTTTAGGGGGATATCTGTGTGTGCAGGTGACTATTACTGTGCATAATTATTAGGCAACTTAACAAAAAACAAATATATACCCATTTCAATTATTTATTTTTACCAGTGAAACCAATATAACATCTCAACATTCACAAATATACATTTCTGACATTCAAAAACAAAACAAAAACAAATCAGTGACCAATATAGCCACCTTTCTTTGCAAGGACACTCAAAAGCCTTCCATCCATGGATTCTGTCAGTGTTTTGATCTGTTCACCATCAACATTGCGTGCAGCAGCAACCACAGCCTCCCAGACACTGTTCAGAGAGGTGTACTGTTTTCCCTCCTTGTAAATCTCACATTTGATGATGGACCACAGGTTCTCAATGGGGTTCAGATCAGGTGAACAAGGAGGCCATGTCATTAGATTTTCTTCTTTTATACTCTTTCTTGCCAGCCACGCTGTGGAGTACTTGGGCGCGTGTTATGGAGCATTGTCCTGCATGAAAATCATGTTTTTCTTGAAGGATGCAGACTTCTTCCTGTACCACTGCTTGAAGAAGGTGTCTTCCAGAAACTGGAAGTAGGACTGGGAGTTGAGCTTGACTCCATCCTCAACACGAAAAGGCCCCACAAGCTCATCTTTGATGATACCAGCCCAAACCAGTACTCCACCTCCACCTTGCTGGCGTCTGAGTCGGACTGGAGCTCTCTGCCCTTTACCAATCCAGCCACGGGCCCATCCATCTGGCCCATCAAGACTCACTCTCATTTCATCAGTCCATAAAACCTTAGAAAAATCAGTCTTGAGATATTTCTTGGCCCAGTCTTGACGTTTCAGCTTGTGTGTCTTGTTCAGTGGTGGTCGTCTTTCAGCCTTTCTTACCTTGGCCATGTCTCTGAGTATTGCACACCTTGTGCTTTTGGGCACTCCAGTGATGTTGCAGCTCTGAAATATGGCCAAACTGGTGGCAAGTGGCATCTTGGCAGCTGCACGCTTGACTTTTCTCAGTTCATGGGCAGTTATTTTGCGCCTTGGTTTTTCCACACGCTTCTTGCGACACTGTTGACTATTTTGAATGAAACGCTTCATTGTTCGATGATCACGCTTCAGAAGCTTTGCAATTTTAAGAGTGCTGCATCCCTCTGCAAGATATCTCACTAGTTTTGACTTATCTGAGCCTGTCAAGTCCTTCTTTTGACCCATTTTGCCAAAGGAAAGGAAGTTGCCTAATAATTATGCACACCTGATATAGGGTGTTGATGTCATTAGACCACACCCCTTCTCATTACAGAGATGCACATCACCTAATATGCTTAATTGGTAGTAGGCTTTCGAGCCTATACAGCTTGGAGTAAGACAACATGCATAAAGAGGATGATGTGGTCAAAATACTAATTTGCCTAATAATTCTGCACTCCCTGTACACATACAAAACTCTAAACAGGTTTAACAACAAGCATCTAAATATCAAATGTATCATATGCATATACAGCATAACAACCCAAACCAAGGAGAACTGGTGCATAAATATGTAGGTATATAACAGCAAGCACTATGTATATAATAAGGTGTCAGCAACCTAATTGGGAGATCCCTGTATCTGGGGTAGATTAAGAGTCATATGTTTATTGTTCAGATAATACAGCAGACCCACACATATCAGACAGATCAAATCAGACACTGAAGTCTCTATGGAGAGTATAGAATTTAGGCTGCTTCAATAAAATGTTATTAACATCAAGGAAGGGCATATATGTCTTTAAACTAAAAGTTGTGCCAAGTTAAACAAACGAAAATTATGCTATTAAGGAAAATAGTCACAGCTAAACTAAGTGATAGGAATATAGACAAAATAACTTGAGCATGATAGTGTAACTTACACACAGACAGCAGGCAATTTAGATTAAACAAGCAAGTGATCTAGGAAAGTGTAAATTATGGGCCATGCTATCAAAATGTTAAGGGCCTCAAGTAAAAACAAACAGAAAGCAAACAGTACCAGCAATAGGGTTGTATCCATAGATCTCTAGCTCAGAGAGCCCAGATCACAATATGTACAACCTCTCCCCAGTCCACGGTATTTTAACCTATGCCAACTTTTTGTGAATTATAGAGGCCGATTGAATCCATATCAGAGGCCCTCTGTATTGTATGTGCGGGTCATCAGCATATGTAATGTCCACTCCGGAAAAAGAGGTGAGTGTCTGAAGTTTGCGGGATATTGTCAGGCATTGAGATAGCTTTATCTCCAATATTAGGTGTCCCTGAGCCTTAGCCTTCCAAGCTGTTAAGTTCTCTGCTGGAGCGGTGTAGTCGGCTGGATCAAATGCTTCATACACAGCCGGCTGAGTAGTGAGGCTACTCGCTGTGTACAGCCCAAACTCAATGTCCAGTCTATCTAGTCGGCTTGCTGCTATGATCCTCCTGTTGTCACCTTCCATTTTTTGCCACACTTCTAGGTATGTAAGGTCCCCTGCTTCCAATAGCACTGTGCTACTGAGGGAAGGCACTGGAGGCCTATTAGTGCCGCAATGGTTTTGTGGCAATTCTACTGTGACATGCTGATTCAACTACTCCCCAGGGCCTATGCAACACTCCACCTGCTCCACTTTGGGACACATGGGAGACAACCTCCCACACTCATAAGAAAAGCTCTGAGGCATCACTCTGGATGACCTCCATGGGCCAGAAGAATCGCTCCCAGAAGAGGATTTCCAATGGCAAGCACCGGTCATAGTATAGACAGGTAGAGTGACTGTTTGTGAAGTCATTTCCACAGACCGGGTTGGTTGCGTCTCAGAGGCAGTCGGAATAGTGCCGTACGTCTGACAAACTGAAGCAAATCGCATTTTATCAGGATCCCTGGAGCCTGCCACTGCAAAAAGAGAGATTATCTCTGTTGTTAGGGTCTGCTCAATGCTCTGTAGACTAAGTTCTAGTGTATGTCGCACTCTCACTCCCCATGCACTCATCGTCGCCATCTTTGTGCATTAGCCGTTTCCCCTTTGAGTTTAAAGCAGTCTTGGGCAGAATGCAGTCCATCTATCTGCTCCTTAAGCTTAAGTGTACATAGTCCCACAATAAGCGGCATTATACCACTTTAGTGTCCAGTATTTAGGGAAAATAGCTTAAAAAACTGTCTTAGAGAGAGGAGCTTCATGAAGACGCGTCCTGTCCCTTCAAAGGCTAACTCCGCCCCCCAGGTTATATAATATTTTAAAATAGTTTATTTTAATTCTACAGGTAAGTTTAAATTTATTTTAAGATAGGGATGTGGTAATTTTAATTTAAAGTTTGCGGCTTGTTAGGTTTAGGGGTTAATAGCTTAATTTAGTTTATGGCGATGGGGGGGGCTGGCGGTTTAGGGATTAATAGGTTTAGTTAGTGGTAGTCATGTGGGAGGCCAGAGGTTTTGGGGTTAATACATTTATTTTGTGGCAGCGGGGTCCGGGAGCGGCGGGATAGGGGTTAATACATTATTTAGCTGGCGGCGGGTCCAGGAGCGGCGGGATAGAGGTATATACATTTATTTAGGTGGCGACGGGGTCGGGGAGTGGCGGGATAGAGGTTAATAACATTATGTAGGTGGCGGCGATGTCGGGGGCGGCAGATTAGGGGTGTTTAGACTTGGGGCTTATGTTAGGGTGTTAGGTGTAAACGTAACTGTTTTTTTACCATAGAAATCTGGAGGGCTATCTGTTAGCATTGAACATAAGCTTTCGCTGTTTTCAGACTCCCATTGATTCCTATGGCATCCGCCAGGTACATTTTTCCTGAATAACCGCGAGCGTACCTGTTAACTATTTGATAACTTTTAAAAAGTGTCAAATCGTGCCGAATGTGTATTCGGAACATCTGTAATGACGTAAGCATCGATCTTTGACGGATTGTGACCGGCGGATCGTATGTTAAGTCACAGATTTCAGATTTTGACAGTCTGTAGGCTTTGATAACTAGGTCGGATCAAGCTCGCAACAATTATGCTCCGGAATTCCAGCGTATTTGTGGTTGACGGCTTGATAGATATCCCCCTAGGCACGTACAAGAAAAAAGTAGTTATTATACAAATATATATTTAATAAGTTAAAATAATAATAATAAATAACCACTGGTGGTATTTAAGTTAATAACCCCAAAAAACAGTTAATCAAATAGTCTGTCAGAAATAGAAGCAATCAAAAATAAGTCCTTAATAATAATAATAATAATAACTTATTTTTGATAGCTTCTATTTCTGACGGACTATTTGATTAACTGTTTTTTTCAGACTCCTAACCAAGCCCCACAGTGTCAGATGTATACATGCGTATAAAGACTACTGCTGGCTCCTGTTTATGATATCTGTCTTTTCATATACAGGGATTTGAGGGAGGGGGGGTGTCTGCTCTTCTTGTTTTTCCCAGCCCCTTTCACTGGGTGTCCCAGTCAACCTTATTAACATTGCTAAATTGGGAGCTTTTAAGTAAGTTTTTAGAATGTTTTATACTGGATTTTTAGATCAGCATCTAAGCATATTCTTCTTTATAGTAGTGTCTATTACATGCACTTATATGAAAATTGGCAAATACTGTCCCTTTAAAGAGACACTAATCCTAATATTTTTCTTTCATGATTCAGATAGAGGATACAATTTTAAACAACATTCCAATTTACTTCTATTATTTAATTTGCTTCATTATTTAGATATCCTTCGTTGAAGAAATAGCAATGCATATGGGTAAGCCGATCACACGAGGCATCTATGTGCAGCCACCAATCAGCAACTACTGAGCCTATCTAGATATACTTTTCAGCAAAGAATATCAAGAGAATCTAGCAAGTTAGATAATATAAGTAAATTAGAAAGTTGTTTAAAATTGCATGCTCTTTCTAAATCATAAAAAAAAAATTGGTTTTCATGTCCCTATAACTAAATATTTTAATGGAAGGAACACCCACTAATGAATTGCTAGAAAAGATTAGAGCAAATATTATGCATTTGTTTCAATAACTAAAATTACTGCTTTTTCTTCAGTGCTGGATTTATTTGAGTAAAACTGCACTGCACAAATCTGTGTTTGCACTGAAATTTGTGTGTGTGTTGTGCTTTTATTTTAATATACAGTAGAGCTGAATGCTGCAGACTATAGACACATTTGTTTCACTAATGTACCCTGAGTGTTGAATATTTGCACATCTCTACAAAAGATAGGTAATACAAGCCTCTATTATTATTATTATTATTTATTAGCATTTATCAGATATTATATTATCATTTATTATAATTTATCAGATATTAACCCCTTAATGACCGATGTACCCTGTACGTCCGTGGTCGTTAAGGGTTTAACTAGCGCAGTTTTGCTGACAGCAGCGTAGCTGTGCTAGTGCTGTATGCCTCACTTTCAGAGCCATGCAGGTATAGCACGACCTTGCCGACATCAGCAAGACCTGCACTATATCCGGCTAATCTATGGGGGTATGTGAACGACCTGCAAATTTTAATTTAGTGCTTTATATCTGATGTATGCTACATATTTGTAAAAAAAATACTGTTATGATCACTAAGCAAGTAATGAGGGTTCATTTTTTTATTACTAAGTTCTTGAAATATTTTTATCTCAAATAATAAAAGAAATATTTTTTTAAAAAGGGAGTATACCTGATACGTGAATCCATTTTTAAAAGAAACCCAAACTGTGACATAAGACTTCTTTACATTTTGTAAAAGAAATTAAATATTTTAAAGGGACATTAATCTAAAGGCTACTGGAGCACAACATATTTGCAATAGTCTAGGGTGTGCTTACATCTGTATATCGGATAGCGTGGATGTCACAAATAACACAAACTTATTATAGACTACTAGGGGAGCACTCTGAAAAACTCATGTCGGCTGTCGCTCAAGGTAATGGTGAGCTTAACATCCACTCAAATAGTGGAGATGTTAACTTAGATAAATATCTAGCATACATACATATGCATACCCCTATAAATACATTTTTAAAACCTTTTTGACAATAGTAAACCATTATTTTATATACGACTCAAAAAGAGAGTTACATTCACACAACTCGTGAATGTCAAAGCATGACAAGGCTGCACTCAGGTTCAAAAGTAAATATTGTTCATTAAACCCCTTGATAAGTAAAAAAAAAACACCTTAATTAAAAAGCTGCAAAACACATGTAAATACAAATCCGGGCCTGGAACAAAAAATATAACTATTACAATTAAATAAACATCAGAGTTTAGCAAGTACCAGAGCAAATAAGTGTAGAAAACATGCTCTATACCTAAACTCAAACTTATTCATTCACAACAATTTTTAGATGCGGATATTCTAAACGCAGTGTCAAAAAAGCATGGACTAGAGCTAGAAACAGCCCTAGACGTGATTTGTTAGATGAAAAAAAGGCAAAGTAATAGCGATGATAAAGCCCGACTTATAACAAGGTACAATTTACACTGGAATCAAATCAGGGATATCCTTAAAAAATATTGTCATATTCTAACAGCAAATACTGACTTAAAAGAGTAGATAGGGGACTATCCACTTATGACTGCACGTAGGGCTCTTAGCCTTAAAGACAGATTTGTACATAGCGAATTCACTAGAAAAGTGGTACCTGCTACATGGTTGGGAGAAAGGCAGAGGTGGATTGGCTGTAGTCCTTGTGACCACTGTGTATACTGCAGATTCATTCAGAAAACTAATAGATTTGGAACGAGCACTAGCAAGCAATATGGAATAAGAGAATGGATTACCTGTACAACTACAGGAGTAATCTATTTGCTGCATTGCTTGTGTCCAAAATATTATGTAGGAAAAACAAAGAGGGACTTGAAAGACAGGGTGAGAGAACACAGATATGAAATAAAAGGCAAAGTGCAAGATAGCCCTGTAGCAAGACATTTTGAAACATGTCACAATTCTGACTTTACTGTTTTAAATATTACTGGGATTGAGCATATTAAACAACATAGAAGAGGTGGGGATGTTGACAGAATACTGTTACAACATGAGTCCCGTTGTATATATAAGCTACATACAGCCGCACAGACGGCCTTAATGAAAAAATTGAGTATTCCTGCTTTCTATAAGTCAATGTGATAAGTTACATTTGTTGGCTGTGTGCATAATCATCTAGGAGATACCCAGACATTTCCCGTTTAGTCGTATTGACATTTTCAGATCAGTTATTCAAAATGTGTATATCTCTTTAGTTAGGAAAAATCACTGTTTTTCCAATTCAAATTGTTTCACGAATGTGTTTAATTGGGAATAAATGTAAATTTTAGGATTTTATGCCATGACAATACTATTATGTTTTATTTATGAAGAATATGTAATAATTATACACAATATTATGAATGTCCCTCTTAATATGCTGCAAGTAAAGTTTTAAGAATGACTACTTCCATAATTTTGTTACTGGTATACCCGGTGAGGAAGGGAACTGAGACAGAAAGAGGAGGAGCTGATCAGAGCTACTTTAAAAAGCCGGTCTCCCAAGAGAGTTACATTCACACAACTCATGAATGTCAAAGCATGACAAGTCTGCACTCAGGTTCAAAGTAAATATTGTTTATTAAACCCCTTGATAAGTCAATAAAACACCTTAATTAAAAAGCTGCAAAACACATGCAAATACAAATCCAGTCCTGGAACAAAAAATATAACTATTACAAGGAAAGAAACATCAGAGTTTAGCAAGTACCAGAGCACATAAGTATATAAAACACACTCTATACCTAAACTCAAACTTATTCATTCACAACAATATAAAGCAAACCAAACAGAATATTGGAGCATATAATGCTATCATGGCGTTACAATGTTGCAAAGTTCCTTTAACTGGGACTTAGTTGCCAAGATGGAAAGTGAAGCCCATAGAGTATCAACACGCTCCACAAGCCAAAATATCAAGGGCCAACTTTTTCCACAGATTTGTAGCTATTGGTCCGGTGGTCAGATAACATATCCCTTTATAAAGTACCTTCACGGTTACCAATTTGTGGTCAAAACCGTTCCGTTGCAGGTTTCCAGCAAAGTAAGATTGCTCCCATAAAGACACAAAGCTTGGCTCACGATAAGCTGCAACTTGAAAGTCAGGATAATCTGGAGAACAGCTTTTGCAGCCTGGATACGATTCACCGGTTTACAGATCACCAAACATTACACGTTTCGCCCTCCCCCTTTCTGGGCTGGTACTGGGGCTTCATTAGATGCTGGATTGGTGTGGGAGACCAGCCTTTAAAAGTAGCTCTGATAAGCTCCTCCTCTTTCTGTCCCAGTTACCTTCCTCACAAGGTATACCGGTAACAAAATTATGGAAGTAGTCATTCCTAAACATTTACTTGCAGCATATTTATAGAACATTCATAATATTGTGTATATTTATTACATATTCTCCATAAATTAAACTTAATAGTATCGTCATGGCATCAAATCCTAAAATTTACATTTATTCCCTATTAGAGAAATTCGTGAAACAATTTGAATTGGAAAAACAGTAATTTTTCCTAATTAAAGAGATATACACATTTTGAATAACTGATCTGAAAATGTCAATACGACTAAACTGGAAATTTTTGGGTATCTTCTAGATGATTATGCACACAAGCCAACAAATGTAACTTATCACATTGACTTATAGAAAGCAGCAATACTCCATTTTTTCATTGAGGCCCATCTGTGCGGCTATATGTAGCTTATATATCCAACGGAACTATGTTGTTTAATATGCTCAATCCCAGTAATATTTAAAACAGTAAAGTCAGAATTGTGACATGTTTCAAAATGTCTTGCTACAGGGCTATCTTGCACTTTGCCTTTTATGTCATATGTGTGTTCTCGCACCCTGTCTTTCAAGTCCCTCTTTGTTTTTCCTACATAATATTTTGGACACAAGCAATGCAGCAAATAGATTACTCCTGTAGTTTTACAGGTAATCCATTCTCTTATTTCATATTGCTTGCTAGTGCTTGTCCCAAATCTATTAGTTTTCTGAATGAATCTGCCGTATACACAGTGGTCACAAGGACTACAGCCAATCCATTTCTGCCTTTCTCCCAACCATGTAGCAGGTACCACTTTTCTAGTGAATTCGATATGTACAAGTCTGTCTTTAAGGCTAAGAGCCCTACGTGCAGTCATAAGTGGATAGTCCCCTATGTACTCTTTTAAAACAGTATTTGCTGTTAGAATATTTTCATCTAACAAATCACATCTAGGGCTGTTTCTAGCTCTAGTCAATGCTTTTTTGACACTGCGTTTAGAATATCCTCTTTCCAAAAAATTGTTGTGAATGAATAAGTTTGAGTTTAGGTATAGAGCATGTTTTATACACTTATTTGCTCTGGTACTTGCTAAACTCTGATGTTTATTTCCTTGTAATATTTATATTTTTTGTTCCAGGCCTGGATTTGTATTTACATGTGTTTTGCAGCTTTTTAATTAAGGTGTTTTTTTTTTACTTATCAAGGGGTTTAATGAACAATATTTACTTTTGAACTTGAGTGCAGCCTTGTCATGCTTTGACATTCACGAGTTGTGTGAATGTAACTCTCTTTTTTAGTCATATACATTAGAATTATGACTGCTTGCACCTTTTTAAGGTTCTAATCTACATATGTTTACTGACTACCAGAGTGCACACACCCTCTGTCTGTATTGTTATTTATGCAGCTAGTATTGTAACGCTGCTTTCTGTAGTGCACCTGCTAATCAGTGAATGATCAACTAATTTGTATTTCCCTTGATATTCTCATACTAACTACCCATAGTATTGTCATGTCTTTTAAAATTTCAGTGGAAAGATGAAAAAATTATATTAGTGATGCATTTAAAGCTGTGTAAGTATATTAATAAGTTCTCAGCAGTGCTCTCCAAATAATATGTAAGTATATTAATAAGATCTCAGCAGTGCTCTCCAAATAATATGTCAGTATAACTTTAACAACTTTACTTGCAGCATATTAAGAGGGACATTCATAATATTGTGTATAATTATTACATATTCTTCATAAATAAAACATAATAGTATTGTCATGGCATAAAATCCTAAAATTTACATTTATTCCCAATTAGACACATTCGTGAAACAATTTGAATTGGAAAAACAGTGATTTTTCCTAACTAAAGAGATATACACATTTTGAATAACTGATCTGAAAATGTCAATACGACTAAACGGGAAATGTCTGGGTATCTCCTAGATGATTATGCACACAGCCAACAAATGTAACTTATCACACTGACTTATAGAAAGCAGGAATACTCAATTTTTTCATTAAGGCCGTCTGTGCGGCTGTATGTAGCTTATATATACAACGGGACTCATGTTGTAACAGTATTCTGTCAACATCCCCACCTCTTCTATGTTGTTTAATATGCTCAATCCCAGTAATATTTAAAACAGTAAAGTCAGAATTGTGACATGTTTCAAAATGTCTTGCTACAGGGCTATCTTGCACTTTGCCTTTTATTTCATATCTGTGTTCTCTCACCCTGTCTTTCAAGTCCCTCTTTGTTTTTCCTACATAATATTTTGGACACAAGCAATGCAGCAAATAGACTACTCCTGTAGTTGTACAGGTAATCCATTCTCTTATTCCATATTGCTTGCTAGTGCTCGTTCCAAATCTATTAGTTTTCTGAATGAATCTGCAGTATACACAGTGGTCATAAGGACTACAGCCAATCCACCTCTGCCTTTCTCCCAACCATGTAGCAGGTACCACTTTTCTAGTGAATTCGCTATGTACAAATCTGTCTTTAAGGCTAAGAGCCCTACGTGCAGTCATAAGTGGATAGTCCCCTATCTACTCTTTTAAGTCAGTATTTGCTGTTAGAATATGACAATATTTTTTAAGGATATCCCTGATTTGATTCCAGTGTAAATTGTACCTTGTTATAAGTCGGGCTTTATCATCGCTATTACTTTGCCTTTTTTCATCTAACAAATCACGTCTAGGGCTGTTTCTAGCTCTAGTCCATGCTTTTTTGACACTGCGTTTAGAATATCCTCTTTCCAAAAAATTGTTGTGAATGAATAAGTTTGAGTTTAGGTATAGAGCATGTTTTCTACACTTATTTGCTCTGGTACTTGCTAAACTCTGATGTTTATTTCCTTGTAATATTTATATTTTTTGTTCCAGGCCTGGATTTGTATTTACATGTGTTTTGCAGCTTTTTAATTAAGGTGTTTTTTTTTTACTTATCAAGGGGTTTAATGAACAATATTTACTTTTGAACTTGAGTGCAGCCTTGTCATGCTTTGACATTCACGAGTTGTGTGAATGTAACTCTCTTTTTTAGTCATATACATTAGAATTATGACTGCTTGCACCTTTTTAAGGTTCTAATCTACATATGTTTACTGACTACCAGAGTGCACACACCCTCTGTCTGTATTGTTATTTATGCAGCTAGTATTGTAACGCTGCTTTCTGTAGTGCACCTGCTAATCAGTGAATGATCAACTAATTTGTGTTTCCCTTGATATTCTCATACTAACTACCCATAGTATCGTCATGTCTTTTAAAATTTCAGTGGAAAGATGAAAAAATTATATTAGTGATGCATTTAAAGCTGTGTAAGTATATTAATAAGTTCTCAGCAGTGCTCTCCAAATAATATGTAAGTATATTAATAAGATCTCAGCAGTGCTCTCCAAATAATATGTCAGTATAAGGCAGGGTTATAACACAATATATTTAATAATTATCCTTTAAAATAAAAAACCCAATAAGATATGCATATACCAAAAACCGTAAAATTAATATAAATTTCTAAATTCTTTATTATTAGTTGATATCTATAAACACATTAAAATATATTTGTAGGAATCAGAATATGAATCAATACTATACACGTTTAAAAAATATTAAAATATGCTATACTCTTTACAAAGCTCATAAATGTTTACCTTTAAAACTAGCCTTATTCACAATAGCCTTCCAAATCAGAGTTGCATTTAAAATATCATAATGAGACCTAAGATAGCAGCTACTAACATTCAGCAGTACAATTAACAGTGCTAAGTTAAACAATAGGACAATATATATATATATATATATATATATATATATATATATATATATATACACGGTTATTTAGCTACAATTGATTCTAATACAATTCTAATTAGGATACTAAAATTACATATATTCTTAATGTAAACAGTTACTTTAAATGTCTATTTATTTAAACTGGAACAAATTCTTAGTTACTTATAATAAAAACCAATTCTGATATATATATATATATATATATATATATATATATATATATATATTCTATATTTTGCACAGATGAATTATTTTGCCTACAAAAGATAAACTTAACCCTATACAGGACTATGAATATAAGCAAAAATACATTCTGCTCTCTTTAAATCTATTAAATACAAATTGACTATGTTCTTACCAATAACCTTTGTTTCAAATATTAAAAAATTAGAACAATTATACTTCACAAATTTGAACCAATTTGTAGTTGTTTTTAGATCATCTCATTTGAAGGAAAGTTATCGCATAGATCAAGGTAAGTTTTCAGTTTCTTGCTTAAATGAATGTGTTCCCAAGTATGGCCGCCAGATATCAATCACCAGTCTAAGCAAGTAACAAAATAACTGTCCCTCTTTGCATTTAGCCATTCCTTACATGTAATCATTGATGATCTTTTTCGTTCACGCCCATGGTGCTTGTCCCTTCCCATTGGATTCTTTGGGGAACACTCCCCCATTGGCTCTGTATGTATTGTCACTATGGAAACGTATATTTTAACAGTTACATTTTTTTTATTTTTTTTTACTGTTATACTGGATTCTGGCCATCGGGAGGCAGCGGACAAACACACAGATTCATTTAACCATTTCTAACATTTATCCCATACAATGATTATTTTAAACATACTCTAATTTATTGCATTAATAAATTACAATATTAATTATAGATGGGGTAGTATCATATCATTTTTCTGATTATTTTAATATGAAACATCATATGTCTTTAACATTATATTATATTAAAGTAATTTATATTGCTAATTATTCCAAAATCAAGAGCATTTAAAATCCTGATATATATATATATTCATACAAATACAGCATGTTTCACATTCAGTATACTTCTTCCTGAATATACAAATTGATGCCCATGATCAATTGTTGTCTGCAACACAAAGAAATAATTGTTAGAAATGTTTAAGCATTCATATGTCTATTTGCAATATTATCAATGTAGTTATTATTCAATACAGCAATTATTTATTTAATATAATATGTCCCAGCTCAATATATATATATATATATATATATATATATATATATATATATATATATATATATATATATATATATACATATGTGGGTTATTTGAATTTTTTCCAACACACATGAAAAACTGGTATCATTCCTTTTGCAAGATGTATTTATTTTTATGTTGTCTTTTAACAATGGTTCCAAGAGTACAATTTAAAACGTGTCTCTGCCAGTCAAATTTTTACTGCCTCAATATACAAGCATAAACTAATTAACAAGTCTATGCTAATCACTATGTAGTCATAATTTAACTTGTTTATCTGGTTTTAGGCCCAGAATGTTGTCTACATGCACAGCAGTTACATAGTAGGGGTCATTTTACAAGCCTGTGCTAAATACCAGTTCTTTGGGATTGGCACAGTGCCATTTGCAGCTTTTAGAAATTAAATGGATTATTTGATGCACACAGCCACAGATC